>NW_009208692.1:35758-69671 GCF_000690835.1 Fulmarus glacialis
GTTTTTCCAAAGTCACAAGTATCCATTTTCAAGACATTGTTGGGAGGGATCCTCTGAGCACTCAACAAGCACTCCTTTCCAGGTTTGATTTCAGGACCTGATGCGTGGCATAGGAACCATGTGAAGAGCACAGGGGGTTCTTTTGACATAACTCATGCTACCAGTAGTTGAAAGGATCTGGTGGAGCTTATCTGGCTTGGTGGTTTTGTGTCACTGGAACCTGCCACTGAAGTGGACTGCTGTCATTTTTTTTTTGTGCCTGGCTACAGCATGGACTTGTGGATACCCATGGATTCCTATAACCAGAGATGCAGTGGAATGCTTTACATCAAGCCATGTATCTTGTCTTCTGTTTCTGAGCTCCACTGCATTTCTTTGCTTGTACTGCTGAAATATGGCATGCCTGTATTTTAAAGCTGGGCTGAAGAAAGTGGAATGGATTGTATTACAAGCTGAATGTTTAAATCTGGTCATAAATTGAAAGGAACAAAAGCGCATTCCAAAAAGCAGTTGCATTTAATGCTTCACACATGATTTGCTCAGCTAGTTTCTTTTATTGTCACACTGTAAGTGCCTTTTCACTTTTCCCCACAGAAGAAAACATTCTGGTAGTTCTGCAATGCCTTTTTTATGTGCATAATGAGTATTTGCTTTTGAGTATTACCTTACAAATAAGAAGTGGAGTTGTTTTATCTGTAGTGGTTTTATGCTTTTGTTGTCATTCTCTTTGTATATTTTACTTTGAAAAGGTAATGATGGCTGCTGTGCAGTCCTGTACCTTCCATGGCTTTCCTCATGGAAGGAGAACCGGTGCCGCTCTTGTGTTGGGATGGGGAGCTCCCAGAGGAACTGTGCATCTTAAGCTTGTGCTTACCAGAAACTGTTTTTGGACTGGCACATGTGAGTCCTGACACGGGTTACTGTTGATCCACGGATAGCTGGCATTTAATTATCCCCTATCTTGTCTTCTTTCCATTGCTGTCACAGGACAGATACATTGCAGAGATTAAAATGGAAAAAATGTTATGGCTCTTGTCCTCTTACGTTATCCTTAAAAATGATCGTTGTCCATTTGAGTGCCCACATTAGATAGATGTGGCATAGAAGTATATAGGATAGTGTGAGGCCTAAACTGTATTTTCAGTATCCTTTTCAGTAATTGGTGGGTATTTTATAACAATATGTGTAGTTTTGACAGAAGATGGTAAAAAAGGTGAGTAAAACCAAACAAATACAGACTCCAGGCTTTTGTTGTTAATTTTGTAAGTACCTCAGTGCTTTTTCTGTTAGGGATTAGAGAGTATATGCCAAGTGTAATGTAATATATTGTAGATACAAAAATACTTGTCACTTAATCCTTACTGTTACTGCAATAAGACAGACAGACACCGTTGAAATCATAGTAACGAGCAATGTTTATCTGCCTGTTGCATTGTTAGAACATGGCTTTGGACTTTCAGAAGGGTCAGGAAAAAGGCACAGAAGGCTAGTACTTTCTCACAGCGTCAGCTCGACAGGTGTTTATTTCCAGATGCAGAATGCTTAACTTCAGAGCTACAGCAATGCTAAAGGATGTGATTCTAACATGCTGCTTGGTTATTATACTTTAATGCCACTCAGCATTATAATTAGCTTTACTAGACATTAATAAGTGGGTTTAATATTCAAACCATGGTGTTGGAGATAAGTGTGCCAATGAACTTTATCAGTGGAGCAAAATGTAAATTTTAACTCGTTTATCTCATTAGTATTTAATAACGCTGTGCTTCGCAAATCATGGCTGCATCATCTGCTGATTATATCCTCTGATCTGCTAAGCAAAATAGCACTCTAATAATAGCCGTACATTGCATGAAATCCTCCCACTGATGTTCTGAAACACTTAATGTATTTTTTTTCTTCATTTAGAGGGCCTTGATTGTGTCTTATCTTTTCTATGCAATGCCAAAATATAGAAATGAAGGTAAGGTGAGAATTCATTACTTGTAGGCCCTGGGCTTAGAAACATTTTGCCAAGTAAGAGTTTCTGATGGGAGCCATAGTAAGTGTGTTGTCTGAGTGTGGTGCGTAGGGACTCAGAGTTTTCTGGGTAGTTAGAATAGCCAGACTGTTAACTGAATAATGATGACTTGCTGCTTTAATAATAATCAGAGCCCTCCAAAAGTCTGTTGCTCTCATCTTATGGGAGAAACTGAGCTGAGTGATTTGCCTTAGGCTCACATAAAAGGGAAGATAATTGGAGGAGAACGTTAAGTCTCCTGGCTTGAACTCTTGCATGTAGACAGTTACCACTCTGGCTTGTGATGATGACTGTGTCCCAAGCATGCTATTTGGAGCAAGTAAGAGGCAGATTTGAGGGAATTCTTCTGGCAAGTCCAGTTAATACTTTTTCCCACCAAATTGCTCATACAGTCTTGTCTGAGTCCAAAAAAACTTGTTCATGCTTTGAAGGTTTCCCAATAAATGTTTCTAAGATTCAGTGATTGTGAGTGAACACGGTTGGTTCTGGTGTCTGAGGCAACAAAACTCAATCATTCCACTTGTAAGTTGATTTGGTTCAGGTTTGCTTCCATGTGGTCTTTATTTTGAAAAATTTACACTAATCTTCTCAGGTTGAGTTCTTTAATGATTGCACCTCTTTCTAGAGCAATATTAAAATAATACTTGAGATATCTCTGAAACGGTCTATCATGAGAGAATCCGTTGTTTAAGTGGTTGCTAGAGGTGCAAGGTGAATCTCTTTTCTTACCATCCCGTGTTAAATTGATACTTAAAACCCTTTGTAGTACTCTGAGGGGTGTGAGATGGGACAGCTGCTGTAGCACTGTATTTTAATAGCAGTAGCTACGGCCCTTGGGGGTCCATAGAGCCCATTGACTGCTTCTGGTGGTAGGTTTACTATGTTAGTACTCATCCATCACAGTACTGTGTTTTATTTTTTGCATTGATCTTATTGATGGTGAAGTCGGTAGATAGGTACACTGTCACAGGGAAAACTCAGTTTTTTCCCTTGTCAGGGGAAACCACAGAACTTGGCTCCCAGTCCTGCTGAGTTAGAGGATGGAGAGGCATTGCCACAACCCCATCTGTAAATGTTGAATCTAGCGGGTTTGAATTTTCAAATGTTGTCAACTTTGGTTCTTTCCAATTAGGTTGATTGTTGTGGTATGCGTAATTGCAGGTGGATGCGCTTTTGGTACTGGCACTCCTGAAGAGATGTTTTCTACCATCTATCATTAATTTGTCATTAGTCATATATGTTTAGCTTAGTTGTGACTTACTAATAACACCATTTATTTTCAGTTAGTTTTTCTGTGCAGATGCTTGATTGTATGCAATTCTCCCATAAAGTCAATGAAGGCCCTCCTGGGACCTGAGAGGTTACTGTCCCTCAGCGCTGGAGGTTAATGTCCTTTAGAGTACAAGTATGCTTCAGAACAGCAGGGATATCCGAATGCTGACTAGCAGAGAGATGGCATATTCCGAAACAGTGTTGAAGTGCTTTACTGTTGGAGTGCCCATGGCATGAATTATGATGCAAGTAAAATGGTGTCTGTGGGGAGAGGTGGACTTGAAGATAAAACAGAGAAAAACGTGGAAAAACATAAAACGGAGTACAGAGATGGCAATATATCTGGTAACAGTAGAAATACTGTAAGTTTTGTTTCAGCAGAGGGATAACTGGTAAATGATGTAATAGTTTGCATGTACTAAAGCACTTTTATAACTGATATATCAAAAAAAAATTGATTTGACATATGCTTTCTAATTTTCATAGCCTATTTCCCCTTTTAAATGAGGGGGTTGGAAAAAAATGATAAATTTGTAATTCAGTGTCAAGTACCATGTCCTCAGGAATAAAGTTGGAGGTCTTGCTTCCAAACATGCTGTAGTTATAACTAACTAACATTCAAGGCCTGTGCATATAGTCAGACTTTCTCATGCCTCTTCAAACTGTTCCTGCCTTCAGCTTGTGCTTCTTCTTTGGAGCTCTGTGAGGAGTGGTATGTCGTACATCACTCTGCATAAGGCTCAGTTTGCAATTTTGGATAGCACATCTATTGCCAACTTTCAAGGATATCGTAAAGGTGAATTGAAAAATTTGGGATGAGGGGAAATGGGAGAGGAGAGGTGCTGGATTTCAGGCAGGGGAGATAACAGTACACCCCAACTATTTTAAAAAAAAGAAAAAAGCATTGGTGTGCTGTAGCCTCTGTAGCTCAGACAGAAGGATGGTAGTAGAGGTGAGAAGCAGCAGGGTTCCCAGAGACATACACAGACACTCCCCGCTTTTGGAGGTGTTCAGGCAGGAATAAGAACAACGTATTGATGGGTGGAACCTGTGCTTTCCCATGCCTGTGGAAGTCTCCTTAGGTGTTACAAAATTAGATGGGGGAGGTTGTGGTTTGACTTTCGGTTATGTGTAATGCTAGGGCTGACATACAACTGTCTTCTTTACTAGGCTTTCAGTATTGATCATTCCAAGTGTTAAAAAGTTTAAATAGTAATTAAATTTTATTTTTACTAGCTTCTGATATTTACCCCAGCTTTTAGTAGATACTGTTCTCCTGCAAAATTTGTGAGGTTCCGTGTTTTTTCAGAGCACTCCCTTTATAAGATGTATGGTCTTCATTTGCAATTTGGAAAGGGCTATTATTTACCTTCTTTTACCCTCCAGGGTGTGAAAGTTGCTAGTTTATCTTCATTCCTCCCTGGACTAAAAAGACACCTGTATTTCTATTCATGTTTTCCCAAAGGTTCAAAGGCAAGACTGAAAAAAAATTATACAGAATTGTTATGAAAGTGTCAGATTACCTGGATTTTCTTTTTTTTTTTAAATTGTTCCTTTGATTATTTAGCAGTTTCTTTTTTGCATGTTGGCAACATGTCTGAGACAAGTGTTGTATGGACTATGTAAGTTTCTTTTTTGCCAGTGCATTCATATGTCTTATTATCCAAGCAAAGGTAATCACAAGAATGGAGAATGCTGTAATATCATTCAGTTTCCAGTTGCAGAAGACTAGGTGGTGTAAGAGTGTAATACATTTTCATAGTAGAGTAGACTTGTGTTATGAGATCAGAGATGAAGAATTAATTTCTACTTTGCATAATGGACAACTTAACACTGTTTACATGACACAATTTTATTCCTAGGAAAGCTGGAGAAGCTTAGAGGGAAAAACATCTACCACCTGTATAAAATGCAATGAAACTGAATAGAAATGGAAATACAAATTCAATAACATGGGGATTTTTATTTGATTTGGCTTTTTATGCACTAAATGTAATAAAAATGCCAACAATCCACTTTGGATTTTGCCGTTTACTACAATGTGTATTAAAAGCAAAAAATTCAACGTACATATAGAAAGCCTTAATTTGTCAAAGTCCACTCAACTTGCAAATCTGTACTAATATTTTTAAATAAGGGTGTCACTGCGGGAAGAGAGGTTGGTTTTTCATGGATCTATGCTCACAGATGGGGGAAGTGTTATTTTATTGAGGTTCTTGACTTTGCAATAGGAATTAATATAAAATGAATCTTCAACTTCTGCTTGTCTGCTCTGAGGTGGAATAGAAAGAGAGAGGGAGAGCAGTGTTTCTGTGCAGTTTCCTCTGAGACCAAATATGTGGGGTTCTGTGCGTTATGGGCACGGGGAGCTGGAGGGGCGGGATAGGATTTTGTAAGGAGTGCTTGTTTTGCCTTTTTTTTCATTTCTTTTCTTCTTCCTCATCCTTGTTCTTCAGTGAACAGTGTGCTATAGCAATTTGTGGATCTCATTTTAAACAGTAATGTTTATTCAGTGGTTTTCCCCAATTTGGTAATTGATAGTCATAAAAAGGAAATGAAAAAGGATTTTGCAAGTGTTTTTCTCTTTGCCAAGCCTTGAACATAATTTAGGACAAAGGGAGTTCACTAGCTTCTGGAGCTTTCTCCAAGCTAAATTGCAAATGTCTGATGCAAACAATGTTGGTTCACACAGTGTTCTGTTCTTTCTGTTCTTCTTTTTATTTTTTAAAAGAACAAAAAAAAGACTACACAAGTACATTTACATTCAAAAGTGTCAATCCACTAAATATAACATTTTATCACAACCCCCTATCTAATGTCAGGCGATATGCAGTACATAGGGTGAGAAATGAAAATGACCTTTCAGGTTTTAGTAGCTCATTAAGTTTACTAGGTTTGAGAAGTAATTTTTGATGGGCTTCTGCCATCCAACAGTGCAATGAAACATTTGTCCTGAAGCTGTGTAATGATGTCCTTTTGCTCATTCCCTTCATTCATTAGTTCATCATGTCACTAACAGGTTATCACTTCAGAGTGTAGGAAATAATGTTGACTTGGTGGGTAAGTATCTTGGGATGGTAATTCTCTCTAAAATGAGTAGTTTCAGTTAATCATGTACAGAAAGATAAATGGCAGATTCAAGTCATCTAGTCAATTACTATAGTCAATTACTATAGTGTGATAGATAGCTACCTAAATTTATATGCAGTTATAAAACCATTGTTTTTCCAGAGGAAAAAACCCAACTTTGTATTGTGAATGAAGCCCTGGGAGGAGAAATAAATATGCATCTAGAGTATTATGTTAACAACTACGCAATGTCTATTGTATACCTAACAGTTTTGATTTTATGGCATATTCTGTTCTTTTCCGGAGCTTTTAATTTGAAAGAGACAGATAAAGAGAAGTAACGTGCATATGGACAAGAGAGAGGAATTCCATCTGAAAAGTGGAAGTTCTTTTCTCAGTGAAGAATTGGTGACAATCCTCTGGGGACGCTTGTCGGTTGGTTTGTTGGTTTATTGATCAAGTAATCAGGATAATCTTAATGGTGTTTTACTACTGATTCTTGTGCTTAAACTATACTTAAACCTGCAGAATCATCTGAGAGTTCAGAAATTAAAAAACCCCCATGTTTATGGTTTCTTTATCATGAAACATGGAATGTTTAGAATATATGTGTATTTGCATTTTATTGTGGATTAGTGCTGAAAGCATACACGTCTTCTTTAATGTCACTTTGTAGACTTGAGAACATTATTCTTGGGCTTCTTATGCTTATTATAATGAGTAGTTTGACATGTTATACAAATCACTTGAAAAATTGTCTTGCATATTATTGCTGTAGCCATAAAATATATGTAGCTTAATCTTGTTTTCTGTAATCTACATACGATAATTACAGGTATATTGGTAACTTTTTTCTGAACCATCTTTCTCTTGGGAAGGTAGTATTTCCTATTCTGTATGCTAGTGTTCTGAAAATAGTTTTAAATCTTCAGAGTATAGAGTCTTCTACTGCTTTGCTGGTCTCATTCATCTTCCTGTCAGGAAAGTTTTCTAGATAGGCAACTTAATCATTTCCTATGAATTTATTTTATACTTTTAGCTATAGATACTGTTTTAGCTTTCTCAAAAAAAAAACTTTTAAAAAAAAGTTCTATTCACTTCAGCATTACAACTTCAAGAAGCATGTGGTTTTCCTAAATTATGAGCATGTTGGGGGCCAAGTTTGTATGTCACACAGATATCAGAATTATCTTGGAAAGCAAAATCGGTGTTGCAGATTTTATGGATCGTTTTGATTTCTTTCTTCCACTAGCATAACCAGAACATAAAGTAGGTTTTGTTAAATGTCTGCTTTGTGATGTGTTGCTCCCTCCCACTCCTGGATAATGATGAATTTTAAATAAACCCTGTACAAATTCTCAGTAGAGATGGGGAGGTTGGCAACAACTATTTTTTCCCAATAATTCACTGCAATTATGACAAAACAAAATTACTAGTGTGGACACAGCAGCTGATATCTGCAATTCCTTTATAAATCAAGGAATGGAAGGTAGCTTTCATTCACTGACATGTGCTATACCCTTTGGGGTTGTTCTCTTTCTCTTTGAAACTTGGTATGAAAGCATATTCACAGTACAAAGTTTTAAACTGAGTTTTGTTTTGCTTGTAATGCCTGTCTCACACAGTACAACACCAAACACTTTGTTCCATGGGCCTCAGACGTTTTAATGACTTGGTTTTCCATGGAAACATGCTTTTCTTGGGTCAGCAATTTTGGTGGTGATTTGGGAATGAACCAGCAAATTTAAAGCCTTTGAGTTGATTTCAGTTTGATGACGTCTGCCTTCTTTAATATATAGGTAGAAATGAACTTTTCTGAGCTGCTATTTTTCTTTTTTTTTTTTTTTTTGCAGTTTAGTTTAAGGTTTTAATATCCCTTTTGCAGCAGTTGTCTGCTGGTAGCAGACAAGATACCTCAGTCATGCTGTGCCTGAGTGCTACTAAGAATAGAGAGATATCCATCTTGGATTTTAAGAACTCTAGCTGCTATTTCATTCTTAAGTTTTTAACCAACATAATCTGTGTTTTGAACCACTAATTGTTACTGAATTGTTGCCTTTCTGTAGTAGGCCAAATGTGAGGAGATCAAATACAACAGAGAAACAGGTTTATTATATTCCTTATCTCTCTCTAAAAGAAACAAGTCATACCACTAGAATTGCAACGTTGTTTTTTCCCTCCCTAGCTTCAGATTTATGACCTAGGGATATGAACGTGTAGTTCATTCCTCCTGGGACTTCGCAAGAGTAACTTCAGTGATTGTATGCTCTTGAGTTCCGGTGAAATTGCCTATGTGCAAATGCATGTGGTAGATGAACATGCCCTGTGGTGTATCAGGTAAATAGAGCCCTCCTTGAGGAGGTCAAGGTCTCTGTCAAGTATTCTGCTTTGTTTAATTACTGTTTTCTTGAGCAATCACTGCCATTTCTCTAGCTTTGGTAGTATACCCTTTAATGAATCGTCTTTGCTGGTTAGCTGTATACCTTCATACCTTCCTAGACCCACTGGGTATAATTTTAGCCTAAACCCATCAATGCATTTTGGACCATTCTGCCTAGCTGGCCTCTCTGACCTTCCATTTTGGCTGACCCACGCAGCAGAAGTCTCTGAAGGCTTGGGATTTGGCTTAGCCTGTGTCCCAGTGCATAGGCTGCCAGTGTGAGTTGATCCCATTGCTTGCCATTGCACATTTATGCCAGTGCAGCTCTGTTGAATTGGGGCCGTCAGGTGGGCCTCTTGCCTGTCCTATTGCTGTACTTACTGTGGGGGAATTGCCCATTCATGTGGCTGGAGAACCATGTATTTATTTAATGCTATAACCTGGATCCCCTAACATATAATACCACAGGATTACATAGATCACATGAAGAGATTAGTGATACCCCAATTAGTTGACTGAGCTGATGTCAATCTACAATAAACATGTGAGTAGTGTAGATCCCGGAGATTTGACAAAAGATGAATTGTGTTTTTTAACTGCAGCAGGCTGACTGTACATGGGACAGTAAGATTTTTGTCTCATTATAAAACATATTGCGTGTAGTTTCTCTCATGAGATAGATCTTGTTAGGCAGTCTCTGTGGGGACAAATCACAAGATGTTCTTACTTTCATGTTAGCAGGTTGGATTAAATTGTGCTTGATGAGAACAGATTGATACTTTGATTAACTACATTGCGTTACAATTCATGGTGACTTGTTCTCTGTTAGGCTTTTAAGCAGATAGCTTTATCAGTGTAAAACATATCTTCTCCCACCCACACACGGAAGGCATAGTGTCATTGCAGATACTGGGTAGGAAAGATAGATTGAAGAAAGCTGACTAGATGTGAAATGTTTGCTTGAGGTAGACAAAGGACAGGAAAATTGGTGGACTGCAGCATTGAAACATGAAAGAACAAATGAAGAAGGAGGGTAATTGTCAATCTAGTTTAAACTGTTCCTCTAGTAATCTGCTGCAGCTTTCTTGCTAGTAGAGCTTCTGCAGGTGAGTAGTACTTAACCAAAAAGAGGATCCTCTGATGCAGTGGCTTTTAACCACTGACATTTTCTCAGTTGCCTGCCACAGACCTACTGCTCTTTAGTGAGCAAGCAGTAATCCTTCTGCATTCTGGTGGTGAATGTATAGGATCATTAAGGGTGGAGATGTGACTGTTTGTGCTGGTTTTGGCTGGGATAGAGTTAATTTTCTTCATAGTAGATAGCATGGGGCTATGGTTTGGATTTGTGCTGTAAACAGTGTTGATAACACAGGGATGTTTTAGTTACTGCTGAGCAGTGCTTACACAGAGTCAAGGCCTTTTCTGCTTCTCATCCCACCTCACCAGCGAGGAGGCTGGGGGTGCACAAGGGAGGGGCCACAACCGGGACAGCTGACCCCAACTGACCAAAGGCGTATTCCATACCATATGACATCATGCTCGGCATATAAAGCTGGGGGAAGAAGAAGGAAGGGGGGATGTTTGGAGTGACGGTGTTTTGTCTTCCCAAGTAACCGTTACGCGTGACGGAGCCCTGCTTTCCTGGAGATGGCTGAACACCTGCCTGCCGATGGGAAGTAGTGAAATGAATTCCTTGTTTTGCTTTGCTTGCATGTGTGGCTTTTGCTTTACCTATTAAACTGTCTTTATCTCAACCCATGAGTTCTCTCACTTTTACTCTTTCGATTCTCTCCCCCATCCCACCGGGGGGGGAGCGAGCGAGCGGCTGCGTGGTGCTTAGTTGCTGGCTGGGGTTAAACCACGACACTGTTCTTCAGAGGCTTTGCTTTTGTAGCAAAACTTACCACAAGTGGGATGAATTCTTTCCTTTGAAAGGATTGATGTCTTCCTTTGAAACACTCTTGTTAATAAAATTTAAACCCTCTCCCTGATCATGGTCCCTAAAGAAAAGCTGACAAATTTATGCAGGCGGCTTTCTTTTAAATCAAAAATAAACAAACCCTGAACAAGGGCCCTTTTAAGCTGGAACTAAGTTGAGGCATGCTAAAATTTGCCACTTATTTTTCTCGTACCCTCCCTCATCCACTTATCAGAGACTGCAGAGACGTGATTGCATAGCTATGCGTAAGATATTAATTTCCCTCTGCTTCTTTGAAGTTGTCTAATTTCAAGCCCCTTTATGCCACACTGATCCATGAAAATGTTTTGATATATGCTGTTTCTTTCACTGCCATTGAGGCTTCTTATCCATCTCTCCATTGTCTCTTGTGTACCTGGACTGACAGGGTGGAAAGCTTTGGCTGGTAGAGCAAAAGCAAACAGTGTCTGATAAGAGGTACACTTGTGTTCGAGAACTGTTGGAGAACACAGCATCTTAGCATTTCAACAGAAGACAACTTTGATAATTAAATTGCAGAGCCTTGCAGCATATTTTGTGTCTACCTTACTGTATTAGGCAGTGTATCTTTTGTCTGTATGTTGTGCATTGCCTGGGAAGCCCCAATCCTGCAAACTTCTGTGCTACTTTTTTTAAATTCAAAAGCGAAACTTTTGAAAAGAGACACTCCAGTGGGAGCAGACTTCGCAAGGGATTCTCTGCTAGGCTGTTCTTCCAGTGTACCTTGCAGTAAAATAAGTACTTCTGTTGACTGGGGAGTTCAGCCCTGTAATCAGCTGTGGAAAAAGCGTTGATGATTTACAGACTTCTGAAGGAAAACTGAAAGCAGATGTCGTCCACGAGTCCAATGACTGGGGCTCAATGTCATCATTAATCTAACACTACTCAGTGCAGTTGTGGATTGCTGCTTTTTTTAAAACTGGAAATAGGTTGAATTGTGCTAAAGTTTTCCGCTCTCTTCCTCCCATTCTCATTCACTTGCCAGAGACTGCAGCGACATGGTTATAGACCTATGTATGTGACTGTATAACTTTCTCTGCTACTGCTTAGGGAGAAGATGGGTGCTTGTTAGCATGTTTGTATATGCAACAGTCAACCAGATTTGCAGGAAAAAAACCACAATCAACTAACCAAGCCCATACTGAAAGGTATTTAATATGAAACCAACAAAATTTATGTAGTGGAAATTAGTTGCCTGATTTCAAAAGCTGTTGGCCAGTTACACAAAGAATATAGGAAGATCTTAGGGGAGATAGTGGCTTGTCTCTTTGAACGTCAGTTTCTCATGTGTGTGATGTGTATTGTGGTGCTTCTTGTTCCACGTGAGGATTGTTAAATGTATAAACATTTGGTGATAGGGGCAAGTACCTCGTGTAGGAGAGGAGGAATTAGAGACAAAAGTGTTGTCAGTATAGGCAATTGAAATAGCTCTAGAAGGCATATGTAAGTGGAATTGCCCTTGTAATAGGGTTAAATGACTGATAGACAAGATACGGTTGAATTGTAGAAAGATTTACCTGCTAAGAAGGTTTTGTTATTGTGTGGCAGGGTCAAAGTATTAAACTGAGCAGTGGTTTTTGGAAGTAGAATTTTGGAATTTTGCATGGACTGCAGGAGAGGTTTATTTGCACTTGTCAGGACTATCAAATGGTGGAGTAATACCTTGGTCAGGAGTTAGCAGAGAGGAAAGGTTAAATTATTGTAAAATTTTAACCATGAACTGATTAAAATAAACCGTTACTTTGGTTCTTTAGTGGCCCCTAAATTCACTTCTACCCCTTCCTCCATGAATCAGTGTCTTATAAATTAATTTATTTTCTCACCTTTGGACTCAATATGGTCAGGTTATTTGTCTTGTTTAATTGGAGTTAGTTTTATTTCACAGGGAATAATGTGCTGTTGCAGTTACTGTGGCACGCTTGGCCTTGCAAAATAATCAAGAAAAGCTACTAATCTAGTAACAAAATCTGCTTACCACAAATATAATGAATATATTCTTTCTGCTACTGCTATGACTAGAACATACTAACTTTAGATTGATATGCATCTTAAAAGATAGTATCTCTTCCAATTCAATTACTTCTCTTTTTTAAATAGGTATGCTGATTTTAGGATCTACTCTGTGACCACTTAAGTTGTCAAAAGCTTTTTATGCTTTTTGAAACAGCATTACAGAGTTTAAAGTCTTTGAAGCCTATACAACCTACTAGTGTTTTGTATTAACTAAGGAAATCCCAGTATCCCAAGATACTTTCCAAATTGGAAATATTTGCTTCCTTAAGAGAATTGATTTGATCTTAGAAATGTTATTGCACATTGCAGTCTGCTTGTTGCTGTCTTGTTAGTTTTAAATTAGAGATGATTAAAAAGCCATAGTATTTCCCGCTGTGAGGATAATGTCTGTGTTCTCTCACTACTCTTAGATTTCTGATCTGACAGCTGGGCTACACGCAAGTGAACTTAGCCCTCATCAACTTAATGTTTGCTGCAGGCAAGTTGTTTTCAGCTAATAATTTAAATTTGGTATTTTTGTTTTTCATTTGATGCTTTGTACAGTCAGTTTATGATGACTTTGTGCAGTAGGAATGAACATTCAGAATTAATTGTTTGATTGAATTTTACTGAGATGTTATTGTTTGTCACCAAGGGACAAACGATCTTTTTCATGATTCTTTGTTACTAAAGATGTAAATGGCTTTAATCTTGTGATTGTATGTATGTGCAGTATACTGTTAGGTGCAGTTTTTAGTTAGAATACATAAATACTGTAGATGAATTTGCCATTTTACAGTGTTTGTCAATCACATGCTCCCAAAGATGTTTTTCAAGCAATGGGGTAGTGTTTGTGCATCTAATAACAAATACCGTAAATGGACCAGGCAGCTCAGACGAACTTTCCTAAAAGTTTCCTGTGGTTGGTAGACATCTCTAAAGTTGGCAACACTGAAAGCCCTTGCTGTTGTGATCTAGTGTCATCTAACTCTGAAAAAGATCTGATCTGAATCAAAATGCTGCCAGTTGTTAATGTCGCATTTATCTGAGAACTCCCAGTGTCATAACTTGAGCGTGCCCAAATTAGGATTTGAAAATGGCAGGAAGCTCTTAAATATCATAGAATCATAGATTTAGGTTGGAAAAGACCTTTAAGATCATCAAATCCAACCGTAAACCTAACACTGCCCAGTCCACCACTAAACCATGTCCCTTAGCGCTATCTTGGATAAATAAGACCTTGGGGGACTTCATGCAGGAGATCAGGGGACACACCTGCTTGTCTTGGAGGCTTTTTTCACAAAGGCTATGTCTGTTCTTTATGTATGGTGATGAGACTTAGCATATCCTTGTGTAGGAAAAGATGTCCATACTACAAGTGCAGGCTGTAGCAGTCATCCGCTTAGGCAGTAAGCTGTTAACAGAGGCAGGACTTGAGTGTTCAGTAACATAGTGGTAGTTATAATTTCTTACATAAATGTCAATAACTAAGTAGCACTTTTGTGGAAAGTGAGCTTTTCTATTGCATACACAAATGTAACAGTGGCTCTGTCGCTGGATGTCTTGGCATTTTCCTGTATTTTGAATGTGTGGTGCGAGATGTACCATTTCTGTTCACTTCAGGTCAGAAAAGTAGCTGCAGAAAAGTAGGGCAATATTTCAGGTGTCTCTAATGACCAAAGCACCAGTATGGAACCTCTACCCCAAGAAAGTATGTTTAGAGAGCTACAAGAAAAAAGTAGTTATTTAAAGTAGGGTGTGATGGGGAGGGAATGAATACTGTCTTGAAGTTTGTGGAGTAGAGTCTGAGGCTGGGATAGGAAAGATGCATGAGGAAAGAAGAAAATTGTAAAGGCTGGGGAGAACAGAGACTTAGAACAGATTAGAGGAGAAGAGAGGGTGACAGGTTAAATAGTTTTGGATTGCCTGTGTGTGGTACATCCTAGAGCTTTGCATGCATCTCAAGTCTTACATCACTGATCTTTGATTTTTTTATCAGCATTCTTGAAGAAAGCCATCATCTCCCTTATTGTTGTTTACTAACTTAAATAGTGGAGGCTGATCTGAAGTTTCCGATTCTACTCTTGGTATCGTACTGCTGTACTGTTGATAGAATTTGTCATGTGATATCTAGATGTGTAATATCAGTTTCTTTTATTTAAGTTCTTAAATAACATGCAAAGTCTACATTGAAACAAGCCCTAAGTTGCAAAGTCAAGCAACTCGTAAATTCCAGAATGGAGCTTGCCTCTGCTTTGTTAATTAAGTTCTCTTGCTGCATCTTATGATACCATCTTTAATTACACGATCATATTAGTTTTTCCAAAGCTGCTTGTTTCACTTCATGCACAGGACAAATCTGCTCAAAGGATGAATCAGGGCTGTGCAGTGAAGGACGCTTGCCTGGAGGAGTCTGCTGAACTTCTACAGAAATGGGAAGATTTCTGTTTGAAGGAGAGGGCTGACAAAGAGAGAACTGGCAGGAAGTGGACAGGTGATCTGAAGAATAGGTCAATTAAACATTCCTTTGGATTATTAGGTATGGTATTAGGCAAACTACTTAGAGCAGGCTTTTTCTAAATGGTCTCTAAGCATGCATCTTGTTTTCTGAGTGGTTTTTGGTAGAAATGTTGAACTTTCAGAGCTGCAAGCGAAAGTCATCAGAAGCTGTGCATTGAACATATAGTCGTACCTACTTAAGTCAGTAATGATAAAAAAGTACCAGATCCTAGGCCTCTGAAGTTGGGTTCTCAAATCGACATGCTACTTTGATCTGTGATTTTTTTTTTTTTTTTTTTTTTTTTTTTATCCCCCCCCGCAGGAATATCAGTAATGTAGAAATAGTACTATTCATTTTTCCAGGACTGTTTATGAAGTAGCAGTATACTGGTAGGTGAGCATATGAACCAAACTGTTGGGAAGGAGAGTGCTTGAAAGTGTAAGGCCAGTGCAAGCATGGAAAAGATAGGCAGGTGAGAAGTGCGAGTGGAGCAGGGGGGCAAGCAGTAGAGAGACTTTGATGTTTTATAAGGGATTACTTCTGTTCCCAGCATTGGCTGGCTCTCATGAGCTAATTCTCACTGGTTTTGCACAATGGTGTCCAGTGCATCTGGTTCCAGGTGGTTTATTATCTGGGGAGTAGCTTGTATGGAGTGCCAGCTTCATTCTGGAAGTAGTTACCCAAACAGATAAACCGTCCAGGATTTATGCTGGCTTCTCCACACATGGAATGTTTTATCTGCAAAAAGGATGAACTAGATCATGTTAATTGTATTGCATGAGTGTGTTTAGAAAATGCATAGGAAATGCATCTTACATGTTATATGAAGCAAGGGTTGGGATGGAGAGGGGAGACCCTGATCATGCAGTTGAATCTTGTTGAATCTTGAGCGTATGAATATACAAATATAGATACAGGGGAATGCATAACCATCTTTTGCCTTTTGCTTGCTTCAGAAATCTTAAAGTTGTGCTCCGTGTATTTTCGGACATTTTGAAAATGGCAAAAATTGCTGCTACTTTTGAGACAGGCTGTATGCTTTGATGGGCTAACAGTTTCAAGAATACAAGCAGAGCACACATGCAGGGAGCAGAGATGTCCACTGTAGAGAAAAGATTTTTATCTTTTAATATATATGCAGAGAAATACCTACTAAACTGGCAAAGAATTGCTATATGGGCTGTGGCAACTTCTGGTACAAAAACTTCCTCATGTATTTCAGTAAGCCAATGAATGTCCAGGGATCCTGGGATCCTAATGAAGACTGGAGAAAAGGAGAGCACTTCAAAATGCAGTCTCTAATGAAAATAAAAATCTGCTATGATTTACATGAGCAGTTGGAACTTGTAGTGCATTTGTTGTCTTCCTAAACTCTTTGTATGTTGGTGTTGTGGAGGTTTGGTTTGGGGTTTTTTGTTTGTTTGTTTGTTTTTGTTTTGGCATGGGTTTTGGTTTTTGGGGGCTTTTTTGCAGAGTTTTTGCTGTGGGGGGGTTTGTTTTGGTTTGGTTTGGTTTGTTTGTTTGTTTGTTTGTTTGCTATGGCCCAAAACTGAATTAAAGTAAAAGCCTTGTTGGTTTGCAAAAAGGAGAATAAAAATGTAAAGCTCATGGAGGGGGAAAAAAAAAAAAAAGAAAGAAGGGGGACTGTGTGACTTAGATATTGGTGCTTGCGGGAATAATATGTTCTCTTAAGCCTCCCGAATATCTGGAAGGTATCTGTCTTTGTTTCATTTTAACTTTCCCTTGCAGGCACGCAACTACTTTAATACTCAGATATCTAGGATATTAAATAATGGATGAAAACCATGTTTCAGTGTTTGGTCTTATTCTCATAGTCCTTTTATATGACATCTCAATTTATTTGACTTTAGATACATGAAGGTTTTATCTTTTATGTCGTTTGGTTTTGGTTACTTTGCTATTGATACAGTTGCATCCTTCTACTTGCATATGGTGTTCTACAGATGTTTTCAACTGTTCATGATATGCTTTCTGACAGAAAACTTTAAGTATTTGTAATTATATCTATTCATGGAAATATTGTTTTAAAAAATATAGAAATAGCCTGTACTTTTTTTTACGTGTATAGCCTATGCAACATTAGTTACTAAGCAACTCTGAAAAGAGACATGATCAGATGGCAAAAATATCATAATGAAAAACTAAAAATGTAGTGACACATGCATAAAATGTTTACTGCATGAGCTTCTGTTATGCTTATTTATTTCAGTAGCACCTTAATTCAGTCACTGATCTTAAAAGTTTGAGCATTAGAAACTATTATCATGAGGAAAAGTTTGAGAAGATGGTCCCATATAACATGCTTTTAAAAATTCCATCCTCAAACAGAATTAAAAGAAAAAAGGTTTTAGTGTTCTCTTAAGTATGTTCTTTTTTGTTATACACTGTCATTTGATGTGCATAGGTATACGTGTGTTCTGTTTTGGTTTTTTTAAACAGATTTCTGTGGATACCAAAGCTCAAAACACGACATCAATCTGAACATGATGCTTGAACATCTGTAGCTAACAACAGGATTTTCAGAAGAAATCCAGCATGGCCTAGTTGGCTTGACCTTTGGAAAATTTATAATGTCCTCTGGAACCAGTATCAGCAAAAATCGGCAGGCTCCAAGCCTGCAGGGTGTTGACCCAGAAACATGCATGATAGTGTTTAGAACACACTGGGCACAGGTAATGTTAATTAGTTTTATTGATTTGTAGTAGGCTGCATTAATAGGAATTTGCTTCATTCTTGCTTTTGGGAAAATCCTGAATTGCTCAGGAACAAATGTCTTTCATGCAGAATGTAGTAGATGACACTGAAACATTTTAAAACACAAAGGTAATTGACCTTTTAAGGTATGGTTAGCCTTTACTAATCACGCTTTGAACTCCAGATTTGGATCTAAAAGGGAAGCGGTAGGACATGGTAAGGTCTTCTGGAAGGCCTAGATCTTCTTACTGGCCTTCCTAGTGATTCACTGTGACTTGGACCTTGTTGCAAACTTCTGTGCTTCTTTTCCTTGTGCTGGGTAAGGCTTGCCTAGCTTTTGTAAAGTATATTAAGACGCACGGTGCAAAGCTGTATGCAGTGTTGTTTATTATGGATAGATGTAGATTATGCACTTCAGCATATTCTTAAAATTGTTTGCATGTCATCAGGATTCTAATTGCTTTTAGGCAAAGATGTTTTGCTCCAAGCACCATAATATAAGGTCTTATTTGCTGCAGTAATATGAATAACTAATGGCTTATGTAAAATTGATTTCTGTGCTGCTGCTTTTGCTGTTTTTCGGCTATCTTGAGAAGCAAGCCAGACAAATGCTGGTGTTTGAGATGTTTCCAGTGTCAGAGCAGCCATCATTCAAGAGCTACCTTTTCTCACTTAACTCTAGTGATGCTGTCATGTTAGGGGAGCTGCTGTTCCTTTGTGGTTTTGTGGCAATCATCCTCCACAAAAGCGCTAGACAGTGGTTGTTTCACAGACAAGGAGCTTCATAGATTGCATGCAGAACAGAATTTAATCCAGGGGTATAAGTGCTGGGATGACAATTCTTACTCAATCCTAAATCTATATTGAATGTTGCAAGAATTTGTGGGCATCAGTGGCCATTTGGTATCATATAAGATGTGGCAAGGAAAGATCAGGTCTGTGGGCTTCTGCCACTCTTACTACTGCAAGACATCTCATGATATTGATACTCCTGAGCACAGTTACTCTGGCTGAAGAGCAGGCCCTTTGATTTCAGTCCTCTGTGACAAAGAAACTTATTGCAAACATCATTGAAACTCAGTTTCTGAAGGCTGAAGGAACCTAGTTTGTCCATACTTCAGAGAACCCCAAGTTTTCAGCAATAGGACAAGTGGCAAATTTAGGAGCTTATAAAAGTGAACAAAAGCATTACATTTTGGCCTCGTACATACCAAATGTGAAACTTAAATTTAGAAAGCTTGACAGACAAAACCTAAAAGCATAAAAAGAGTTTAGGGGTTTTGTGTTAAGAATTTCAATTTTTTTTTCCTTATAGGGGTAAGTGCATATTTTTAAAAAATACATTCAAATAACTGATCTGCATTTGTTTCTCTTTAGGTTCTGAAAATCTTAGAGAAGCATGATCCTTTGAAAAACACTCAGGCAAAGTATGGGGCAATTTCACCTGATGAGGCCAGCACTGTTCAGAATTATGTGGAGCACATGCTTTTCTTATTAATTGAGGAACAAGCAAAGGATGCCTCAATGGGGCCTATTCTGGAGTTTGTGGTCTCAGAAAACATCATGGAGAAGCTTTTTCTTTGGAGCCTACGGCGAGAGTTCACCGATGAGACAAAAATCGAGCAACTCAAAATGTATGAAATGCTAGTAACCCAGTCTCATCAGCCTTTGCTGCATCACAAGCCCATCCTGAAGCCTTTAATGATGTTGCTGAGTTCCTGCTCTGGAACAGCCACTCCAACAGTGGAAACAGAATTGGTTGTCCTCTTGAATCAGCTCTGTTCTATAATAGCCAAAGATCCCTCCATTTTAGAACTGTTTTTCCACACCAGCGAGGACCAAGGAGCTGCCAATTTCCTCATATTTTCCCTGCTGATTCCCTTCATCCATCGAGAAGGAACAGTAGGCCAACAGGCCCGTGATGCACTGCTTTTCATAATGTCTCTCTCTGCAGAAAACAACGTTGTTGCAAACCACATAGCAGAAAACACCTATTTTTGCCCAGTAAGTTGTTCTTGGTTTGCTTGATCTTCAATGCTAAACTAACTGTCTCCCCTGTATTTTTCTCATCCTTTTCTGTCTCATTTTTGATAAAGATGTGTTGTAACACATTTGTTTCTGCTAACAGCTATTTCACAAATTATAATGCTGTTTAAGCCAGCCCTACTGCCAAATGCTGTCTTGCTCCTTGTTTCCGTACCACTGTCTTGTGCTTTTGGGCCAGCACAAGTGTTTTTGCAGTCACACAGTGAATTGAATTGGGAAACTGATGGAAGTTGTAGGAGAACTTGGTGGGAGGGAAGCCTGTCCTGTCTTACTGTGAGGCCCCTGTGAGATTCTGGGGGTGAAGGGAGTGAGAAATGGGAACAAGGTGTTCTGAGGCTGTTGCTTCTGGTGGCAGTGCTAGCTTAGGCGGGCTGTGCTTGCCACACTATAACATCAGTTCAACAGTTCAAAAAAGAAGTGTGAAAATAGTGTGAGTGTTATAGAAATGTAATATTTTTGCAAGATAAAAGGGAGACTTCCTCTTTGTCACAGAATTGGATGTTTCTATGGCTGTTTCAGGCAAACCGCCATCTTGCTATATTGTACTCTGTTACAAAACTTGGAAGTAGTGTTGCGTTGTTAGATCTGGCAAATCAATTTTACTACATGAATAGAAAACCTTTGTTGTTAAACAAATAAATAGTCTAATTTAACAAACAAAGCTGCCCTACTGCAGTTTTAAAGCTAAAGCAGAATGGACATGACAACACCTGCTTCTTCATGCCTTATCACAAAAATCAGTTTGAGATCTGCAATCGATGGGTTCAAAACCAAATATAATTCTGTAGAAAAGTTGCTCTTCTGTGCCAGTTTTTGGACTGATTCTTTTTTATTTTGCGTGGCTTGCATTTTTTGTTTAATAGACACCAGAAAAAATGAAGCGGAGGGGAGCTTTACATAGCTACTAAAGCAGAGAGCTTTAGGGCAGAGAACACTAGAATCCCCGCCTTAAGCATTAGTGCGTGACAGCTATTCCAGCCATAGGTTTCCATTTACTCTGAGATTGCTATGTCCTTTGAGCAGTAGGGCAGAACCAGGTTTGGAGGCTGGAGGAGGCCTACAAGTTCCAAAACAAAACTTCTAAATTATTTTCCTTGTCAGTTGTAAATATTGCATCGAATTTCTTGTGCTGAGAGACTCCAGTTGACCTTGTTTAATAGATGCTGCTAAAGAATATGAACTTGATTCTCAAACTGTCCCTGAGACAGATATCATTATTGAATCCATGCTATAACTTCCATAATTACATCTTCCAATTAATTAAAAAAAAAAAAGCAGCCTTTTTACACTGAAGATAAAAGCCAGCTATATTAACCTTCTAACAGCAGGGAGTCATGATTGACAATCATTCTAATTAGGAAGGCTTCTTGTCAAAATGTGCTAAAATCAGACTTTTCTGAACAGTAATGAGACTGGCCTAAGTCTATAATAAAACTATAATGCAATGCCATAGAATTAGCTCACTAGCACAAAAACTTTTTTGAATTTGAGTATGATTTTTTTGAATTTTGAGTGTGAGGAGCTGAAGGAACAGGTTTTGTTCTGGTGGAAGGCTCTGTAGGTGTTAGTGGCATTGCTGTACATCACTCAAATCAGTGCAGATGTGGCCTCAGCTACTCTGCAAAACAGCTAGCGCAGTCCTGTGCTGATAGGAGTGGCGTTTGGGTGGCACTGATTTGAGCACTATCTCTGGTTCTGGGGCCGATTTGATTGGTAGCATGTAAGGTTTTCTTTACCGTGCCTTATTGCATAGTATAGACGTGCCCTGGGATGGGGTCTGGCCATAAATCTCTGCTGCCTCATATACCTGAGTCAGTGTTAGATCTGTGCCAAAGTGAACCTGAAGGCTTTCTTGATACTATTTTTTGAGCTAACTTTGGTTAGCAGCTTTTTAAAACTAGATTGTCCATGGTATTCAAAACTGTAGGTGAGTAAACGATAAAGAAGGAAGGGGATAGGCTGCAGTAAGATACATCACTAACAAACGTTTTTAACACAGAATGTGTAGACAAACTATTAGGCAAAGTTTTCTGATTTTACTTCTGCCGTATCATTTTTATCATGTTTTGACCTGAAAGTTTTCCGAATCTGATTGAAGATATTGTCTGTTCAGCATTATAATAAGAAAACAATGTTTCTAAAGAATTTTGAGCAGGATAGCATCTCAAAGTCTCTCCATAAAACTTTGTATTTGTAAATACCTCACAGCTTAGGAAAGAAAGTATTAAAGCAGGAGGAGGTATGGCTCTGCAATGTCCTTGAAAAGTTGAGCTGCACAGAAATAGAAAGACTACGGATGTGGGAGGAAAGGGAATTATTAAAGGGAAGGAATTGGCCAGATAGCGATTGATTATATATTAACAGTACATTTTAATCATATAATGTGTCTGGGATTACAAATCACATAGTCAGTGTCTTCTGTGAGTCAAGAGAAAGTAAATAAATCAAGGAGACTGGTTTGCAGAGAGACTCATGACTTGATGGTGAGAAAGAAACTGCTGGAGATGCTTGTAAAAGTAGATGAGCAGGTAGGGTTGACTTGACAAATATTGGGCAAAGTTTAAAAGGACACTGCTCTGGATAAAACAAAAAATAAAACCAATCTTGCCCTTTCGGGATGGGAACTCATTGATTTCTTTCCCTTTCAGATTTTTTTTTTCATTAGTGTTTATCATTTTACTGATTAAAAATCCATAATGTAGTTTATATATCTACATTATTTTATATGCCTGCTTACAGAATGTGAAGAGTTCTGTTAGTAATTTCAAATTATACCATATACTTCTATGAAAATTTTCAAATTTTTTTTACCTAAAGAGATGAAATTGCTTCCAGTGGCTCCTTTCTGTCTCAGTACTTTAGAAACCATAACTTCACATAGAGCTGTTTGTGTTGTACATCATAGCAAAAATAAGAGCTTTTTAAACTTTACAGATTTTAGCAGCTACATCTGTCACTTCTTACTTCAGTGAGTCAGACAAACTAAAGAATTCTTCGCTTCAAGACACTGACTGATTGTGAGTTCACTGCTCCTTTTAGTCGAGAGTAGTATGTTTTGCTCAAGGTCAGTTTCTTGTACTTAAGGACTAAACTTCCATATGAAGGAGAAATGTGGAAAAATGTGGAGAAATGTGAAAATCAGATTGTTTACTGAGAGGGTAAGTACGCATTTATGAATAGCAATTAAATTTTAAGCAGACAATGGAAAATGAAGTATGCATTAATTAACAGGTTGCAACACAAAAGAAACTCAAGTTCTCTCTTCAGAATTTTTTCCTTCCTTGAATCGTCTGAAGCCTGGGTTTGTGAGCGTAAGTGTGTGTGGATTATGTATAGATAGTTCTATAAGCCTAGTAAGATCTTCCTAACTTTGTGCTTTGAGGTCTTCTACTGTGAGAGAGAGAAAAAGCAAAGAAGCAAAGTTATAGAAGAATGTGATTGTACAAAAAAGCTTTGCTCAATAGCTTTAGCTTCTTAGTTTTTTTAACATATCTCCAGCATCTTTCTTTATGTATCTATGTATCTATGTATATAAAAAAGTAGCACAGTGTGCTAAAGAAGTGAATTTTCCACAGTATTCCCCCACCCCCTTAATATTTGGCTTAATTATGTATGCCAGAATAAATCCATCTTCAAAATTATGTGAATTAGGAATGGAAAGCATTCAGAAAGATAGTCTTTGTCTGACTGGATGGGTTAGCAATTATAATTTGTTACACTTGCGTATGATCGAAACCTGAATCCCCTTCCGTAAACTCTTGGTCTTTGACCTGCACATTGTTAACTGTTTGTTTTCTAATAGATAAAACAGTTGTGTTTCATCTGAGCTTTGACTATCTAGCCCTTTAGATGCCAAGTAGCCCTTTGTAGAAAGAGGAAAAATTCTTACAAGAGTCTGGTGAATGAAAACTAAAAAGATTTCCATCAGGCTGAGTCTTAATGATCGCATTAAAATGAGGATCATCTTAAAAATTTTCCTGAAGTTGTTTAAAATCATGTCAGGAGGATAAGAGTTGTAAATAATATTTAGAAAGTTTCCAGCTTCAAATAACTTTAAAAGCTTGGTCTGAATCTACCAATACTCTAGACATACTCAGTAAAATTTAAAAAACCTTTTTGGAAATAAGCTTTTAAAATTGTAACTAAAAATACAATCTTGTGCTTCAGTGTTATAGTGTACATAAATCATCTGTAAGCCTTAATATCACTGGAAACAATGTCTATACAATAACTTATTTCAGGCTTTTTTATCTCTTCCCTTCCCCCTTCCAAATAAATAAGAAAGAAAATGAGAAATTACGAACAGTTAGAATTTTCTTTTTTTTTTTTTTTTTTTTTTTAGGTGGATTCAGCTGAGTTCAAGTGCCTAGGAATGAAAGTCAGCATATATCTGTGGTCTATGTGAGGCTGAACTTTCATTTTTGTTGATGGGGCACTTTCCCCCTCCACTTCTAATGTTACATATTTCCGAGTGAAATCACTTCATATAGGCATGTGTAAGCAGTAACATTCAAATCACCAACGAAAGACAAGCTGTAGGTATATAACAGTGATGGCTTCTTGTGGAAGGGACTGAAGGAAAGTGTGAAATGATTTTACAAGTATTTAAAAAGAAATTATAATCTCACATTAAAAAGAAAAAAAAAGACAACCTGCTTTTCCCTATCACTTTCTCCTAAATACCAGCTCTTGGAATAAGGATATTATGTGGAAGGCTCTTTAAAATATTCATGTCTTTCTGCCACAGAACTCTCTTAAAAGGAAATGAAATTAATCTCAACACTCTTATGTTACTAAAACTAGTAAGAGAAACGATTTGTGGCATTGCCATTCAAGCAGATGGACAGTTGGAAAGTCAACTTACTTCTCTTCTGTTTTTGAAATACAGGTGCTAGCAACAGGACTAAGTGGCCTCTATTCATCTTTGCCTACAAAGCTGGAAGAAAAAGGAGAAGAGTGGCACTGTCTGCTGAAAGATGACTGGCTTTTGTCACCAGCCCTTGTACAATTCATGAATTCCCTTGAATTTTGCAATGCTGTGATACAGGTAATGGAGCAGAGTTGGCCTGTCCTTTTGAAGTAGTAATTTTTTATATATTCTGCAGAAGCTTGTAAATTATAGAGCTTATTTACTTCTATTAATGGCATGGACTTTTTAACTCACACTAAAATAAGTTGCTTATAAAATGAATGGTTTGTGCTGTTTGTACTGATTATAAGGATGAATTAATATGGTTTTGGTTTTCAGGTGACACATGACCTGATCTAGTTGAAGATGTCCCTGCCCATGGCAGGGGGGTTGGACTAGATGACCTTTAAAGGTTCCTTCCAACCCAAACTATTCTATGATTCTATGTATCAAATGAAAGCAGTAGATTTGTGTGGTGGCTTGATATTTCATTATGTAATTGGGAGGATTTTCTGCTTTAAAAAAAAAAAAAGTTTATTGCATTTTAATACCACTGTTGATACTAAAAGTATTAAATGTTTACATGTGTTTACATGTGGGAAAATGTAGTCTTTATATATTTAAGCACTGAAAAACATTCAGAGTTTTTCTAACCTCTCATAATAGCGTACAAAAGAAAATAGTCTGTTTTGCCTGTTGGCGAGTAGTGCATAAAGAACGCTTTCCAAGCAGAACTTAGGTATCTTCTGAGAAATATAAATTCATTTTAGATTGGCCTGTTCTGAATCCACTCTCTGTTCTTAATTGATTATTTCTTGATTACAATTTTTTTTACTGGCTTTGATCCCTTACAATTTTTTTTTCTCTGATCTAAACGTAAAATGTTCCCTTTTTTATATTGATTTTAAGGCTAGAAAACCTTATAGAACCCTTGTCTAATATTTTAGTAAAACATGACATAAATTCTACAGAAACTGTGGACATTTATGTGTTACTTGAAAAAATGTGCTGAATAGGATTGAAAATTTAGTCACATTTGCTGTTAAATAAAAGATATGTTTTAGTGAGACATGTGAAATACAGTAAAGCAACTGATTGACTATTAAAGCATTGAACAAGCAAAAATAATTGTAGCTGTCATTCTTTAAATGCAATATACAAGATTTTTAACATGCATGTTTAAACGAGAAGAAGAGACAATATTCATTTTGGTGTCGAAGTGGAATTTTTCTACAGATCTACGTTTGTAGGAGGTCGTATTTGATACCTTTTTTTTTTTTTAAATTGATACAAAGATTAATGCGGACAAATTAAAGAAGAGCATATTATTTTAAAACCACTTTTCAAATAAACTCAAAATGGTTAAGGATCTTCAGCTGACATGCAGAAAGACCAGTTTCTGACCGCTGCTTCATTGTGTCTTTATAGTCTTTCTTCAGCTGAATTGAAAGCTCAGTTACTGCAGGAATTTTTGCTCTGTGCATGGAATGGTTTTTGTGGTGTGGCTTGTTCTTGATCCAAAAACTTTGGCCAGAGATTAAAAAGGGACAGTGTAGCCAAGACCTCTTGCCATTTACTACTTTTTCCCTGGATCACAGCATAGAAAGGGCAATCTTTTTTCTTCCCCTTTCCAAAGTAAGGGTTACAAATTAAAGGAAGTATGGGAAGAATTGCAAGTGGGAGAATGTATTTGTGGCCACATGTAGGCTGTGACATTCCAGTCTCTATGTGAACTTCAAACAGAATATATTAACTTAGAATGCTTCTGAATGGAATTTTTTTTTGCTTTTATCAAATTTCTTTTAAATGCATGAATTAATAATATGTTTTCTTTGCAAAAACAAAACGAATGCTTCATTGTAAAAGTAAATTTTTTGGCTTCTAATATCAGTTCATTTTTTAAAGCTCCTAAGCAACATATTGAATGAATAATGTAGGTTTTGTTTTCATTTCTGTTTGTTTTACAGTGGTTGGGATAAGGGCGTATGAACAGTAAGTTCTTACCCCATAGCTAGAGAGTGCTTCGGTTTACCTGCTCTTGAACCATAGGAAAGCAGCTGTTCTGCTTTTTCTTCTTGTAAGAGGACAAGTTAACGATGGCAAATCCACCTTCAAGTGGCCCTAACAAGGTTGCAGGAGCTAAATTTAGAATCTCAAATCTTCCTTTGATGCATGGGTATACGCACTTTTCTGTCCATTCATTCATCTTTGTCAGCTTGCAGGAAGATTGAAAAGCCCTGTTCTCTAAATTTGGTAGGCTTACTGTAATTAAACATAGTTTGTGTATTTCTTTGAAGAAGGAAAAATCTTAAAGAACCTGAATCATAGCAAATGCTGGTGAGAAGGACAAATGAACCTGTCTTGTTAAATGGGAAGGGGGTTTGGTAGTGGATAATAGTAGTCTGTGCCCCGACGTGTTTTATATCTCACTGGAACTGTTCTGTGTCTTTCTCTCCCCCGCCCTCTTAGGTGGCACATCCCTTGATACGTAACCAGCTTGTGAATTACATTTACAATGGATTTTTGGTGCCAGTAATGGCTCCTGCGCTCCATAAGGTCAGTGGTGTATGCAAGCATGACATGACATAATAACAGGAAAAAGCATTATGGATGATCTCTGTGTAAAGATACTATTAAATGTACTGTCAGGAGTGACTTCCATATAATTGAGTAAGTTTCTAGGCTAACTTTCCATCTTTTCACTCCATACTTTCTATTTACATTATACACATTATTAAGCAAGTTTTAGGTATTTCTGAAAATGTTTAAAATTCTTAAGTGAAATGAAGAACCAAAAGATTTTCTTGTGCTAGACTGACATATCATCAAAAAATGGAAAGCTGCCCAGAGGAAAAGGACCTGGGGGTGCTGATGGATAGCCAACTGAACATGACCCGGCAGTGTGCCCAGTTGGCCAAGAAGGCCAACGGCATCCTGGCCTGTATCAGAAATAGTGTGGCCAGCAGGAGCAGGGAGGTGATCGTGCCCCTGTACTCAGCCCTGGTGAGGCCGCACCTCGAATACTGTGTTCGGTTTTGGGCCCCTCACTACAAGAAGGACATTCAGGGGCCGGAGCATGTCCAGATAAGGGCAACAAAGCTGGTGAAGGATCTGGAGCACAAGTCTTATGAGGAGCGGCTGAGGGAACTGGGGCTGGTTAGCCTGGAGAAGAGGAGGCTGAGGGGAGACCTCATCATGCTCTACAACTACCTGAAAGGAGGTTGTAGCGAGGGGGGGGTTGGTCTCTTCTCCCAAGTAACAAGCGATAGGACGAGAGGAAACAGCCTCAAGTTGTGCCAAGGGAGGTTTAGGCTGGACATTAGGAAAAATTTCTTTACTGAAAGAGTGGTCAGGCCTTGGAACAGGCTGCCCAGGGAAGCGGTTGAGTCACCATCCCTGGAAGTATTTAAAAGACGTGTAGATGAGGCGCTTAGGGACATGGTTTAGTGGGCATGGTGGTGTTGGGTTGATGGTTGGACTCGATGATCTTAGAGGTCTTTTCCAACCTTAATGATTCTATGATTCTATCATTCTATGAATTACTTAATTTTTATTTGTTAGGCTGCAGGAAACTACATTTCCAACTTTTGCAGAATGCGTCAATTAACAGTCTTCATTGCCCTGTAAAAAGAACACCTTGTTTGAGGAGAAAAAGTAGGAATTGCTGAGAGTAAAAATCCACCAAAAACTTCCAGGAGAGGACTAACAAATTACTTTTTGAAGGTCTACTAATTTTTACTGAGCCTGCCAAGCAGAAAGCACTGCACCTGTTCCATTTTCTGAAAGGCCAATGAAATACTGTACCTTGCTTTCTAGTCTAGGACTTGTCTTGGCAGCGCACACAATTCTCCGTGGTAAGCAGTCACTTCCCAAGAAAGTAATAAGCAGTATAGAATCTTCTTCAATGATTCAACAGACATCAAACATTTGGGAACTTGGCGAGGGCTGAAATAAAATTTGGCTGCAATCCAGATCAAGGCTGTAGTCTGTCATTGAGATAGTTCACCTCCTTACCTGGCAGTAATCTTTTCTATTTCTGTATCTTGACTTAATCCCTTACCAAGACTGGGAATTAGAATCAGAAGTGAAAAGCTAACCAGGCTTAGGTCAAGGTTATCGATAACAAGGGAGATATCAGAATGTAGCTGTGGGATTTTGGTCTTAGTGGGTACTGTTTTTACCTCTGAAGTACTTAAGACAAATTTTAGGTTGTTTTGAATACTACCATGCTGCTGAATGCCATTCTTATTGGTCAGTAAATCTGCTAACCCCCTATTGGGTTGATTATTTCCCTGCTGATGTTACTTAAATCATTTAAAGCATGCTGTTCTGATTAGGTTTTTTATGTGATGGAAATTTTTTTGAACCTCATTTATACACTCTGAAGTTGGGTGAAATCGTATTTCTCTTGAAAATGGAGATGTTGGCTGCTAACATATGTGAGTTTCAAGCCTAGATCTTTCCTGAACCCCTACATTCTGTTTGGTGCCTTGTTCTTCCAGTAACAAACCTTCCCTTGATTAGCATTAAGTTTGACTTTTTCCTTTTTGAAAATTAACTACTTATGTGTATAAACTTCAAACGCATTTAATGGAGAAGATGGATTGCACCATCTAGTGGATTTGATACACGGCTCTCACATAGGTGAGACCAAAACTCCATAGCAAAAGGAAACAAGTAAATAAAGGCACATTTGATCTCTTCAGTCTTTCTGTGCTGTGTCCCACATTAATTTAACAGAAAACAAATATTTTACATCTTTGCTTTTGGGACAGATGTCTGTGTGCTAAGACAGAGAATTATGTTGTAACAGGTCTTTCATACATTAAAATAATTTGCCGTTGAAAAGATTCATGCTAAATTGAGGAGTAGGCTTTGAAAACTGTATCACCCATTTGGGGACTTAAGTGTTGTAATTAACCTTCAGGTTAAGAAAAAATTGTGAAGGGCCAAAATAAGAGAAAGGCCAGATGCACCACGGTGGTTTTTGAAAAAGAAGTTCTTTCATTGAACACTAAATGGATCTTGATTTATTTCTTTTAAACTCAATGAAGTTCGTTTGGTATCCTAAAGTCTACTTGTGGCTGAAGATTTTAGTTTTTATCCAATCATTCAGTTTGGGTTGTTCTGACTCGTTCCGGCTTATGTGCTCAAATACAATGAGAGTAATGGAGCATGGTATAAATACCTGAATAGGAAGACAGATCTGTGGAAGGTTAAAGGGAGGGGTGGTAAGCAGAGATGATAATTATTGGTACATCTTCCTAAGGTGTTCCTATAAATCTTATGTCTAGAATTTAACTGGTATGGAACAGCTGCTTCTGATAACTCTTGGTGATTGACATGGAAGGAAGGAAGGGAGTCCAGACCTCATGTGGCGTTCAAGTCTTAACATCCCACTTCCAGTTTGGCACCCATGGCTCTACCTTAATGTAAAAATCCAAAGGGAGATGAGCTTCTGGCTCTGCTCTTGAATGACTATTGGGTAGGCATACTACTTCAGACCTCTTCTCTCTGTACTATATTCTAGTTTTTCTTCAAGAAGTAATGGTTTGAGGAAAAAATTGCTCTGCAGCAAGACACAGACTTGCATTTATTGTCTTTGCAAAGACAGCTCCAGTCAAGAATGTAGACATCTAGGAAAGAAGTCTTCAATCTTTTCTGTTCTCGATGTGATAGAACTTGATTTCTGCTTAAAACAGCAGCAGCAACATAAACAAATCATGTTAATGTGACTTCCTGTCTGATCACCAAATCAAATTTAGTTGATTCAAGTATATGAAATAAAATAAGCCAAACAGCTGTACAAGCACTATTAGATAAATTGTGTAGCTAACAGTCTTATTAGCTTTTAATCCCTCATGGAGTAACAACAACAACAACATCAGTTTGCCTTTGCAAATGATGTATTCAAATATGAGCAAAATGTCTGGGTCGAGGAGGGTTACTTAGTTTTGGATTAAAGCTAAGCCTATATTGTAGATGATAGGTGCTGGCCAGTCTCTTCCTTCCTCCTTTTTCTTCACAGAATCACAGAATGGCTGAGGCTGGCAGGCACCTCTGGAGATCATCCTGTCGAACCCCCCCTGCTCAGAGCAGGGTCAGCTAGAGCAGGTTGCTCAGGGACACGTCCAGTTGGATGTTGAATATCTCCAAAGCTGGAGACAGCGCACCCTCTCTGGGCAACACTGTCCCAGTGTTTGACCACCCATACAGTAGAAAAGTGTGTTGTCTTTGTTTGCTTTTTTTTCCTGATGTCCAGTTGGAATTTCCTGGGTTTCAGTTTGTGGCCCACTGCTTCTTGTCCTTTCACGGGGGGCATGACTGAGAAGAGTTTGGCTCCATCTTCTATGTTTCTTCCCAGCAGTTATTTGCACACATAGGCAAGATCCTGCCTGAGCCTTCACTTCTCCAGGTTGAACAATCCCAGCTCTCTCAGCCTCTCCTCATATGATAGATGCTCCCATCCCATAATCATCTCTGTGGGCCTTTGCTGGACTTGCTCCAGTATGTCAGTGCGTCTCCTGTACTGGGGAGCTCAGCACTCTAGATGCATCTTACCAGTACTGAGTAAAGGGGAAGGATGCCCCCCACCAACCTGCTAGCAATACTCTTCTTAATGTAGCCCAGGAGGCTGTGTGTCATCTTTGTCACGAGGGCGCATTGCTGGCTCATGGCCAATTTCAGTAAAAGTAGTTCAGAATTTCAGTATGTGGTCCAAAGCTTTGAGATATGTATATGTGTGATCTTGAAATGTCTGTAACATTTATGGAACTATGTAGTAAGCTCTGCCTTTTTGTAATTTTTGCAGATTGTCTCCTTATACATACTTACTATGTACACAGTTCACTGTGTGAATGAAACAGTACAAGAGTGTTGAGGATAGAGATGTGTTTCTATGAAAAAGTCAGGGGGTGGGGAGACCAATGTATTTTGCTTGGTGTGATTTTTATGGTTTTATCTCAGGAAGCTAGTATGGAGTTGAAAAAAGAATTTGCTAGTGCGGTTTTTTTCCAGTTAAGGAAGTTTCAAACTGATTGGGCTGGCTAGCTAGCTTGAAATAACCTGTTTTTCACAGTGAGCTCTGTGAAGGTTATTTACGTAGCAGATTAACTGCAATGTGCTTAAATAACCCAAACATTCTCAAGTTTATGATTCCCTAGCTTCATTTCTCAAAGATAAGCATCCTAAGTATAGCACGTTCTTGTAGCCTAATTTATACCTGGTCTGTACTAGTCTTGTCAGTTTGTGTAGGTTATCCCACCTACATGTGTAATGAGCGATTGACAAATATGTTTGGTTCTCAGAAGCTGCACATTGCTGAATGGGTAGACAGAGCCCAGATTTGTATTATGTAGCTAGGGATATGCATTAACTGGCTGTGCTGGATAGCCCTGTCTTGTCCTTTCGTTGTCTGGATTTTATTGTACTTTTTACAAAAGAGTTACCTCCCTTACTTCTGACATCTGAGTTTCTTGAGACATCGAAAAAAGTGATTCAATGACATTGTTCGGGGGGGTTGTCTTTATGCAAGGTGACAAATTCCTTATTTCTGTACAAATTCAGTTAAAAGCAGAAGGAATAAAATATTTTGTGCATAAAGATACGGAGCTGAAGAAAAAGTTAATTTTGTAGTTTTCTTTTTGTAGTAACAATCCATGATTTAAATTTTTGCCCAAACCATCTTTTATTCTTTCTGGTGTAAGTGTCTGGGATTTAAGAAAATTAAGACTCTCTGGCAGAATCTGTTCTGTAAATTAAAGACTGGTATTTTTTGGTGGCATGTCAGTTACAACTTGAAATTATGCAATTCTGTATGTTCTTCCCTAGGTTTTGGTACTTAGGAGAAAAATACTTGTGAGAAGGTATAATTCTGCTCGGGCATAGAGCCATACCATTAAATTTCTGTGACATATCTCATTGGCTATTTCTTGCTTCACTTTCAAAACTAACTTTTTGGAGCTCTATCAAAAAAATAAGGTCTTCCGGGGCCAAATTGTACAAGGGTCCAAATAATCAAATCAGGCTAATTTTCTCTTCAGTTAAAACCTAGTTGAAATCCCAGGGTGAATCTAGAATAACCCTATTGAAGCCTAAGTTTTACTGGTTCTGCTAGAGGCCATATTGCCTTGTTTTAGTCTTTATATATTTGGTAGTAGAAAGTGCTTATTTGCCTTATTCTTTTAGGTAGTTGCAGCACTTTTGTAGAAATCTGCTCAGTGATATCCTTTTCAGAAGGTCTTTAATATGTACATATTTTGCAGTCAAAACCATGTACTAGATAATTAGGAATCTGATACAGCTCAGATTGATTATATACATCTCTCTCTTCTAAGAGATGATTTAATTTTAATTTCGCATTGAGAGAATTTGGGTGACAAAGATAGCTATTCAGAACATCTTGAGTGTTTATGTAATTTGTGTTATTTCAATTTATTGAAGATGGTGCTAAAAATTTGACAAATTATATGATAAAAACAAGTTTTTAATGTCTTAGCATTTATTGTTATACTACATGGCATTTAATTGCTAACTACGATATAATTCTTCTTCTACTTGGAAGGCTTGTTTTAATCTGAATAATGGAAAATTGTACCAGCTTTTTAGTGTAAAACGTTGCTGTTGGCCAAGTGAACAGAACCGCCCTGTGGAAGCGCTGGCATGGTCCTGTCAATGGACCTCAATTCTATTGCGCACTAACCCATCTGAACAAAAAACTCTAACACGATATGCTACTGTGATAATTCCATAATACTTGCTTGATGATTACACAGCTCAGCTGGGGGGAAATGACCTGTAAATTACACTGTACAGATTAGAAGGAGCATCTTTATAAATATCCTACAAGACTGTCAATTCCCATTTAGAAATAATACCATCTTCCACCTTACTGAAAAGCGTTTGGACAGCTGCTGTAAAAAGGTCTAAACCAAGCGTTACTGGAAAACTTTGAATAGTCTCATGCTTTGGAGAAGCCCATCAATAGCTACAAAACTTAATTTTACCAGTTATGGAGTGGATACATGTTGCGGGACAACCAGGGGATCAGGCCC
>NW_009208693.1:0-1659 GCF_000690835.1 Fulmarus glacialis
TGAGAACTCACCTCTGCACTTTGCTCATCCCTCACGCTGCCCCGCGGTTCCCAGCTCCGTGTCTCTACCAGACCATGGCACAGTTTGGAGGTCAGAAGAGGGGTCCGTGGGACGCGCTGTCAGCAGCGAGACCGGTGCAAAGGTGACGAGGCCGGCACCCTCGTTGCAGGTGTGCATCCCCCCCCATAGCACCCTCTCCCCAGCATCTGCAGAGATCCCCCGGGTGCAAGTGCTCTGCCCTGAGAGAGGGGCCGCTGCCAGGCTGCATCAGCAATGAGCAAAATGCACCCGTCCTGGCTTCTTTCACCCATTCCCTGAGCAACCATGAGAGGAGAACGAGAGCAGGGAAAAACTGCTACCAGAAGGGAAATACAGACTACAGAGAGAAATAGAGAGGAACGGCAAGAAAAGGGAAATAAGGAAAGCAAGGGTGGGAAAGAGGATGGCTGGGTCACTTTTGGAGAAGTGGGGTGACTCTGGAAAGCAAGACTGGGCAAGGGGGGGGCAGGCACCCATCACCCATCTGTCACTCTCCACCATCGCTATGTTCAGGTGATCTGTGGCCAAGAAGAACCAGGGAAAGGTGCAGAGCAACGTGAACCCAAGGCCCAGGAGAGAGCTCAAGTGCAGAAGATGAGAGGGCTGCTCTCTCCAAAGTCCCTGTTAACTCCAACCTTACTGCAGAACATGACCCTCCTGGAGCTGGTGAGCAGCTCACGGGAGTTATGGGATATCCTGGATAACCTGTCTGAGCAGCACCATGCTCCACACCCCAGAGGACAGAGGGACTTGGGGCCAGCCTCAGGCAAGCTTAAAAAAATTTTTGGCTGGGGAGATTTCTATTCCAATATCAAGACAGTGAAGTTGAACCTCTTGATCACCGGAAAGGTGGTTGATCACGGCAACGGCACAGTCAATGTCTTCTTCCGACACAACTCTACCGGGCAAGGGAACATCTCTGTCAGCCTCGTCCCCCCCACCAAGGCAGTGGAGTTTGACCTGGAGCAACAGATCTTCATCGAGGCCAAAGAATCCAAAATCTTCAACTGCCGTGTGGAGTACGAGAAAGTGGATCGAGCCAAGAAGACCACGCTCTGCACTTACGACCCATCTAAGACCTGCTACCACGAGCACACCCAAAGTCACGTCTCCTGGGTCTGCTCGAAGCCCTTCAAAGTCATCTGCATCTACATCACCTTCTACAGCATAGACTACAGGCTGGTGCAGAAAGTGTGTCCCGACTACAACTATCACAGCGACGTACCCTACTACCCCTCGGGATGACGCGCTCTGCCCATCGCAGGATGCCCTGGTGACGAGCGGGTGCTGGGGGGGCGGGGGGAGGGACGGGGACAGTTTTGTAAGCGGGGGAGGGAACGCGGCGGTCCCTAGAAACCAGAAGCAAGGAAGGAAGAGGAGGATTTTCCATTTTCCCCAAAAGCTCCAATGTCAAGAGGAGGAATTTTAGGCTATGGGGTACCAGCATTGCTGAACCTGGCCTGGATCCATGGTCTTTAGAGACTGGTACGTGAAGACAGGGTCTGAATCTAGGATACAGAAAATAGGACATAAACCACAATCAGGACTTGGGTTTCTCAGTGCAATAATAGATTTGCCTGGCTCTGGGCCACACACTCCTAAAAGGTTGGTGACCAGGCA
>NW_009208693.1:1763-14481 GCF_000690835.1 Fulmarus glacialis
ACGTCCATGGGCAGCCACATCATCTCCTCCGTGTCCAAGTTCTGCAGCGGCGGGAGCTGGAGCTGAGTTTTCCCATGTCGGGATGCAAAGGGCTGCCAGGATGGAAACGGGGAGCCGGGACGGGTGGGAGGGCAGGGAGGGACCTTCCCGGGGTGCCACCCCACCAGGGCTCACAGCGGGCACCACGGCATGGGGGGTTTCAGGGACTTGAAACTGTGGATCCGCAGGTAGAGAAATCCTGGTGGAATCTGTTGACATAATATATGATTCGTGCGTTTCCTGACACGGTGCGATTCATGCGTTTCCCCTTCATCTCATCCGTGCTTCGTATCACTGCCAGCTCCCCAGCGCCCGCTCCCACCCTCGCCCAGCCACGTTCAGCTCCAAGCGCCGCCGTTCCTCCGTGCAAAGGTGTGCGCCCACATGCGTGTGAACTGGAGCTCTGACTGTAGCATTTAATTTACTTTGAAGGAAAAAAAAAAAACCCCACAACAACGCTGTCCTTGAGAGAGAGAGAATAAAGTTTTCACAGTGGCACTGAGGCAGGTCAAGTGTTTTTACTGAGAGCAGTCTCAGTCTCCTTAGGGGAGAAGGAAAATAAACTGGTGGGGTTGTGAAGGAGGCACAGGGCATCACCTCGCCCAGTGCCCAAACTCGGCTCCGTTCAGACACATCTGAACTTGCCCCTTCCAGTAACGGGGCGTTGGGTCCAGCTTTGGGGTCTGCCGGGACTCAGACTTTCACCCAGATGCTTGGTTGCTACTGCTCGTGCATGGGCTCATTCTGCACCACTGATGGGTATTCCCACCCTCCTCCCCTTCCCCATCCATCCATCCAAACCTCAGGCTCCCACTTATGTGGGTACATTCCTGCAGAGAAGATCAAAAAGCAGCTTCCCCCTTCCAGCCCTTCATTTTACCCCAAAACTCCCCATAGCCAGAGCACCAGGGCAGCTCCAAAAATCCCCTTACACCAACAAAACCCCAGCAGAGTTACGCGGCAGGTATTACCACGAGAGCAGGTTTTACGCTTCAGCCTTCACAAGTCAAATTCCTTCTCTACAGCCTGGAGAGAGGTTTGCTGGCTGCTGGCGAAGTTTCATTACATGCACTTTTACATCTAGACAGAGGCCAGTTCCAAAACACATTGAGCAAAGAAAGCCTTTTAGTGCAATAATCAATGGGAAGACTTTTACTCCAAGAACAGAAAGTTTAAAATGCTTTGAGAGCATGGTTTCAGAAAATAACAGGAGCAATATTTGATATTGGAGGGGGGGAACCCCTACCACGAGCTATCTCACAAAAGTATGTTCCCCAAGGGTTCACGCCTGCTTGAAGGAAGAAACACAAAAAGACACATTAAACCCCCTTCTGCCAGCACAGACAAAACAAACAAAACCACCACAGACAGAAGTTGCTCATTTGGAGAAATTTCAGACAATTGCCATTTGAAGAAACAGAGCAGAGAGCAGGAGCAGAGAACCGGGCTACAAAGGATGCACCATTGTCAAAAGTGATGTGGCAGCCGCAGTTACTAGGAGACCAGGACGGGCCATTATTCGGGCTTGGGAGAAGAGGATCCCTGCTAGCGGAGTCACAACCCATGCTCAGAAAAGGATTTCACTGAGCTGGATGGCAAACAATAAAAGAGGGAAAAAAAAAAAAAAAATCCCCACACCCTAAATCCGCCTGCCCTTAACACCCCGCTCACCCCCTGCTACGATGAGATGCAAGGGAAAGCCCTTGCACCAACTCATTTGGTAAAATTTCCCTCGTTAGAGACTAAGTCAAGGTGTGCTTGAATGCATTCACTTATAGCTTATGATTATTTGCTTTGTGGGGTGTTGCTCAAGCTGTGCTGCACGGTGGAGGCTGGCCATGGAGTTGTTTCTGCTTCTTGAGCGGAGGAGTTAAATCCCTGCGACTGCCTCTGCTGCAATATTACACAAGGAACCAAGGTTTAATTTCTTTCCCCATTAGTAGATGGACATAAAATAGATTTGGGGGTGGGGGGAGCTAAAATTTATCCAAATGAAGTTCCGTGAGTTGCAAACTTCATTACAAATGAAGCAGCGTGTAACGACTATGGAAAGCAGACTTCAAAAATCCTCTGTGACACCAGGGCTCAGCAAAATCCACACAAGCGTTCACAGGCATTTTTGCAATTGGAGCCTATCTCCATTTATAAGACGCAGCCCCTTATCATCTTGGATAACTCAGTGGATGGCCAATCTCTTTGTCTCCAAAGCGGGGAAAACCCTGATGGGAACTACTTACTGCTGTCATCTACAACTACACAGTGACTGTTCTCCATCTCCAGTAATTAGCTCTCTTTAGTTTGTTAATATTTTTTCCTCTTCCCCACAAAATCCTCCTAATTTAAATTGCATGAGTCTCCCAGCCGAGCTTCCCAGAACAGCCTGCTCCACCTTCCCACCAAAGTCAATCAGCAGCCCCCAGCCAGTAATTACACTCATTACGGCTGGTGGGGACCAGTTGATCCGGGCTCCCCAGCACCAGGATTAGACGAGTCAGAAAAAAATCAGGAGCCGATGGATTTGCTGCAGGAATACAACCACCCCAACATCTCCCCAGTCCTGACACCGCTCTCCACCCCGGGGTGGTGGATCCCATCCCTTCTGCCTCCTCTGGTTTTAAGGACTGAAGCGATGAGACTTCCACCATCTTCCTTAAAACGCTGTTTAATATTTGAGTAATTCTCCCATTAAGATAATTTTCTCAACTCTGCACAGTCCAAGTGCTCCTTTGTTAATTTTGCCCTATATAGTAAAAAATAATTTGGTATAATCAACCTCAAATAAACCTAAATCTCTCTCTCTGTAGGTTACTGGGACCTCTTCTCCCTTTGTAATCTTCCAGTCAATCAGAATTTGTCTTTCTACTGATTCCTATTTAGCATATCCACAAAAACAGTGGCCTCAGATTCAAATGAGACTCTCACGGAGCTATCACCTCCAAAATGTGCTAATGCATTACTCCAGGATTTCGGAAAGGACAAATCTCGCAGGAAGGTACGATTTCATGCAAGGGTGGCACAACCACGCCCTTCTCACCGCTATGACAGCTTCAAGGCATCAATTTTCCTCAACTTGGGGTCAATCAGGTTTTTTTTCCAAACATAAACCTTTGTAGCAGGTTCCAGCCAGATGCCAAGATCTCGAACAAGAAGGAAATTTGTTCATGAAAAGCCTCCGGACAAACTACTGAGCAATAAAAGGTTATTGTCACAAGAGCCCTACTTGATGCGAGAACTTCTTTAAAAGGTATCAACATTGTGGAGGTGCCAGTCTTTGAGGTTTTCACCAGAATTTGGCAAGATTTGGAGCAGTTCCCAGAGCGGCAGCTATCAGAGCCGCTTGGTTACTCACAAACTTCAGCTTCCAGAAAAACAAATAATCACAAAAAAACCCCAAGAAAATGGGATTTCTAGAGGCTTAGATGTCACAACACTAATATAAACCTCAGTTTGTGTTAGATTTCACGATTTCTACATCAAGCTCGCTTTATGGTCCTTCTCAGGTTTTCTTTTACCAAGTTTTTAGGCTGGTGAAGGTGAAGTTCCTGCAGCTGGGTGAGTGTCTGATGTTTTGCTTGGAGGGCATTGGGAGCTCAAAGCATTTACATTTTTGTTGCTCCTGTTTTTTGCGTCCCCCCGAGCTCTCCGGTCGCCGGCGATGTCGCAGCTCCCTTAACATCACTTGCCGGACCAAGCCTGGCCCTTTTGTTCCTAAACCAAACTGCCGAGGTCGAGCCTCACGGAGGGAATCCTGACCTAAGTGCTTTCACAACACAAATAAACACATTTTACGGTTTCATGCCCAAACTATCAAATGGCTAATAGAGCCTTTAGCTCAGACGGGCTGGGGCTGCTGGGGATGTGCAATGCTGCATCTTTATAGAGATTATTAGACTTTAATGAGGTCTAGTGAGTCAGCCAAGCCTTTATGCTCGTAATCCCCCATTTCAATAGCCATAGGTAGCTCCTGGGTGCATTAATGTTGCTGGTTCTCCTGCTCTTCTGGGTGCATAAAAGCAACTTTGGATCCTATTTTGTTGTTATGGCTAGTGCCAGGCCAGGCTCACGCTGAACACAGAGCGACGGCGCTTGCCCGAGATCTCAAGCGGCAGAGCCGGGGCAGCGTGGGTGCCCGGGGTCTCCTGCTCCAGCCCACAGCCCCCCCACCTTCCCCGGAGAGCCGATGCGCCTTTCAAGTCATCTTGAAGTCTCTTTGCCACTGCTCTGTCATCTCTTCTTTTCTAAGGGAAGAGTTTCTCCTCTTCGCAGACCACGTTTCGCGGTGCCAACGCAAGCTGTGCTAAGGACAGACATCTCGTTCTCCAAGCGGTTCGAGAATCTTAATTCCTGGGCATAAATCCTGATTGTGATATTGGCTTTTCTGATAAACTTAACCAAGTTATTCCAGGCCTTTGTCTAGTCTGCCTTATCTCTCTTTATAAAGATAATATTCATTTGCCTTCTGGGGATGGAGTGAGACTGCACGATCGTCAAGCACTCTGGAAATCCTCCACTGAAAGGGGAGGCAAGCAGAAATGATTATTCATGAAATCCCCAGTGTTATGACTTGTTATTACACGCAGTAGACTAAAAATGCAAGTGGGCTGAATGCATCATGTATTTGATCTAAGAATTATTACAGTTTTGCCAATTAGACCCAGAACCCAAATACAACCGCTTCCCTCCTCCTCCTCCCGCTCCCCTGCCAGAGCTTAGCACCAGCTGCCGTTTCATAAACACCAACATTTCCCCATCTTCCTGTGCTTTCAACAAACTCCAGAAGCAGCAGGTCTCTGATTGTTTTCCCTCCAATTAATGGCAGAGTGCACTGTTCTCCCAGAAAAAAGCTGCAACGTGTAACGTCACATCATGGCAACAACCGCTCGCCCATCAGCGGCTTTTTCCTGCCCGAGAGGGAGCCACGCCGAGCGGGTGGGTGAGAAAAGCACCCCTTGGCATCCCACCCCCCCAAACCCTCACCTACCTGAGAGCATCAAACACTGCTTCGGCTGGAGGGACGGGGCTGGAGGGTTAAGCAACCGGGCTGCTTTGCTGTTCAGTGGCAGGAGGGCATCCAGCCAAGCGCCGGAGGAATAGGGCAATCTGCTCCCTTAGGGGAGCTCAGCTCGTACACGCTGTTCTGCAGAATAAGGCCTGAACCTCCTGGTGGGAAGGAAGGATTTACTTTTGCCTGAGAGGTTTCCAGACCTACCAGAGCACCCATCTGCTACCCAAATGTCTCGTTTCCTAAAGGCTTGTGCCCAAAGAGTAGGAGGGAGATGCGATGCAGTAACCCCTTCTCCTCCAGTCCCCCTAAGGTCACCGCTCACGGGGCGGTTTGGTGTTTGCTGTGCTGGAACGTATCTGTTACCATCCAGATCGTGGTGAGGGTTTCCTCTCGTGTCTTGTTAGATTGCAAACAAAGAGAAAAAAAGAGCTGAGCACCAGAACAGTGATTTTTTTAAAAATAGAAATATTCCCATTTAAGTGCTATACGGATAATTCAGACTTACTTGGGTTGCACAAAATTATCCAAGAGCGTTGGGGTGCGAGGGTGGCTGCAATCACACCTCTCAGCTCCGTGTGTGCGCAGGAGCAGGGTTGAATTAGCATTTGTTGCCCAAAGAGCCCTTCCCTGTGCCCCTAGGGCCAGGCAGAGCTGGGCCAGTTGGTGTCACAGAGTTGGTGTCACAGCCCTGAGCTTGGGCAGAAGCCCTGCCTACGAGCGGAGTCAGGGATTAACCAGCACCAAAGGCTGCAGGAAAAATCTGGGCGAGATGGAGTTGAGCAGATCGTGGAGGAGAACAGTGTCTGTCTGATGCTCACACACAGACGGTCCCAAACGCCTGAACGAAATGGATGGGGGGACAAGAGATTTTAGGGGAACGTTCGTCCAAAATCACTCTGACATGGTTCCCAGTGGAGCTGCCCAAGCCACCGCTGTGTGTCCGTCCCTGTCCTCTCCCTTCAGGACGAAGGACATGCCGCTTCAGTGCTCGCACAGCTTTGCAAACCACCCCCTGCCTTCTAAAAACAATAAAATAAAATCTAAAAAATCCCAAATAAACCCACCAAAACCCACAGAGGCACAAAGCAACCTCCCCCAGCCCCTAACAAAAGCACCTCAAAGCCAGCCCTCGCCTCCTGCCAAGCCTTTCGGTGAGCCTCGGCGGCTCCGTTTCCAGCTGAACTAGCATCTGGCTGCTCGCGAGGGTCTGAACCGCACTGTCAGTGTCTGCAGGAGATTGCCAAGTCCCCCGGGACGAGGGGCCGCATCGCCTCGTAGGCTGGTACGCGGCATCAAGCACGCTGTCAGTGCTCAACAGATCGTTACAGCAGCATCCACAGGCGCTTCAGCAGGTGAAGCAGCGAAATAAAGAGAGAGGGGGAAGTTACGGGGGATGGAAAGCACAAGAAAGAGAACAAGAATTCAGACCTACAAAAAAAAAAAAAAGGCTGTCAAGAGGCAGCAAGAGGACAGGAATGGAAAACTTGTCCAGCTCTTTCAAATCTCACCAGACCCTAACTCCTCTGCAGAGAATTCCCAACTCAAACCCCACACCTGCTTGCACTAAAAAATATGCTAAATAATTCAGTTTTCGCTCGTGTGCTCTTGAGCTGCAGAATCCTCCTGGCTCCTGTAGCTTTGTGTGGTATTTTAGGGGGAAGGCACAAACCGGCTGGGATTGAGGGAGGGGAGGTCGGTGTGCCACCCCACCACCCTGATCTGGGACAGCAGAACTCTTGGTTTCTGGTGCTGCTGCTCTTTGCGGAGCGGCACGGAGCCCGTGTCAGCGTGATGGCTGCGACACTCGGGGAATGGAGATGTGCCACGTACAGGATAAAGGCAGGGAGAAGGGAGGGCTGGTGTGTTTTCCACCTGCCAGGCTTTTCTGATCTGTGGCAGATGTCTCTCCGCTTTCAAACTGCATCAAGAAGCGTCCGCTTTCATCTAGCCTCCTCATTGGGAAATTTTCCCATAAGGGGAAAAAAAAAAAAAATTAGCTTCTGCGGTCTACTCAAAGCATCGCGCCGTCAAGGACGCACGCCTGCATCTTCGGCATGTGTCTGTAGGACTTCATCCCGGAGCAGCAGCTCTCCTGCTCCCCCCACTTCTGCTAATCCTTCTGGAAGACTGACGGCGTCATGCCTGCCCGGGTCCCCACGGTGCACTGAGAAGACCATGGGGTGATCACCGACGGCGTATGCTCCTCCTGAAAGCTCCCCCCACACTCAACACGGACACGTACTACCTCCTACACTACCTCCCAATCCTTCCACCAAGGAAAACTGCTTTACGAGCAGCGAAAAATCCAGTTTTCTTGCTCCAAAACACATCGGGGGGGGAAAAGGACAAATGCCCAGGAGCAAGTCACCGCGGATGGGATGCAGGTGGCTCGGTCACCGCCGTCACCCTCCACAGTCACCTACCTCCTCTCCCCGCCTCTGTGTCACGTCTCAATCCAAGCTACGCGCGTTGGGTACCTGCTTCATGCACTGCTGACACGGACTCGTCCCCCAGTTGCAGCGAGACACCTACATTCACGTGCACATTTTTCTGCCAGAATTTTAAAGCATCCTAACACAGTTTCATGAGACTGAAGCTACTGGAGGAAACGTAGAAAGACAATTATAAACTAAATGAGAATTTCAGCAGATTTCTTGGCTGAAACCACCTCCTGGCAAGGGTCCTGTTCAGAGACCAGTGCTATGGGCACAGCAGCCTGAGCTAGAAGGAAATCCTTAGTTTCAGACATAGGGGGTCTTAAATTTTAAGTTTTGTTCAGAAAACTACAATCCCAACACCAAAACCAGTGAAGATACAGCATCTGAAAGGCGATTCCTCAATGGACTCTCCGCATGCATGTGGGACTGACGGTTAAATAAAGAAGTGAAGACAGCCCATGGTGGAGCAGCCCAGCAGCCTACTGTGTCTGCAAATCAGTTTGAGGATACACTGGTGCTTTATAAACCTTTTGAAATTGCAGCCTGAAGACACTGATTTTAACTACTATGTTCTCTCTTCTTGCCTTCAGTATTAGACATCGTCCCACTGAGACGGTGATCAGATGCCGAGATACCCAATACAGTCTTTTAGTTACTATTGCTGCCATCTACCTCCAAGTGCTTAAAAATGTTTGCACCCAGCTCAAATTGGCATTTTTCTCAGCTATCAGAGGACCCATAACTATTCTTGCATTTATTGTCATCCCAAGAGCAAGTGCTGCTTACCTTGCAGATTTTATTTTGATCTCCTCAGCCCACTGGATGCTTTGGCACTTTGTCATGGGAAGAGAGATATTTGCTTATACCGTTGGTGGCCAGCTCTGTGTTTGCAGCCTCTGTTATAGCAAACATGATATCTTAATTAAGGGACTTGTTGGCTTGCTGAACTCAGACAGATGGGATCTTAATTCAATTAGTATACTTTAATTACCTAATATAGTAGGGCTTTAAAAAAAATGGACACAAGTAAAAGGGTTTTCTGAGCAGCTATCAATCGTATCATATACTTATCAATGATAAGCAGTAAATGCTGTTCAGTTGTTTCTTTCCACCGCTCGTCTTCCTCACCCCTACGAACAGCTGAATTTTATCTGCAGTTTTGGAAATTTTGCCTGATCTCTCCCCTTATGTATTGAAAATAAACAGAAGCAAGTTCTGAAGTGGCAACACACACGAGTAAATCAGTTGGAAAACAGGACACCTGTATGTTAACCCACATCCCCCCAACATCTCAAGCTACAGCAAGTAACCTGAACAAGACCCACATATTTTTGCTTTACAGATTATAATCTGCCAGTTAATGCCAGTAAAGAGGTCTGAACCCAATTTAAAAATAATCTCGTATTGGGACACAAGGATGTGCCAGATTATTTCTTCTGGTCTCTTTAAAAATTATTCTCCAAGAAAAGCCCTACATAAATAAATCACAGTTGGGGTCCATGATATATCTATATATCTCTATGGCTGATCTGAGAAAACAAGGACAAACTCGTGCTTTGGTGCTGATGGAAGAAATCTCCCCATAGCTACTATTTCGTGAAAACTCCTCATTTTGAGGTCTGTTTCTATTACACAGGGCTGTTTGTGTCTAGGGATAGAATTGAATTTTGGAAAAACATTCCTATTCATCTGGTTGGAAGAGGGTTAGTTCATCCCCAAAGCACCAGAAGAGCATAAGCAGGTCTCAGAAGACACAACTTCCCATTTACATTTTTATGAGCAAAAAGGTGGGCTTGGCATTCTCGTGATTTTTTAATTTCTATTTTGGGAATGAAGCTTGGAAAACAGGTGGAAACAGCACTTAAAATTGCTTAAAACTCTTTGACCACAAGATGTGACATTACAGCATGCCTGCAACATCCAATAAACCTCTGAAAACAAGGTACTGGCCCAATTTTTTCTTGGCAGCTCTCTAGCCATGCATCCATTGCCAAGAACAGCATGAGCAGAGGGAGTGGCAACGCAAGTGTCCCCAAATCTCCCATGCTAACAAATGAGGAATAAACATGAAGACCCAGTCTAGGCACAGCTTTCTACTGAGACTGCCAACGGTGGGACCCGTGAGTGTCAAAACTGACTGTGCTCTGAGACCCCTGTCTTTAGTAGACCTCTGGCTAGCAAAGAAAAGCATTTCTGGTAAGATACTGAGAGCTGAAAGATAGCAAAGGTTGGCGGTTTTGGGCTGGTTTGTTGTTGGGTTTTTTTTAAACAGCTGAAGAGCTCTGAAAAGTAAGGTCTTATTGTACGCATTATCTATACTTAAACACAGCCTACCTATTTTCTGACGCATCAAGCTCTCCTCCCACCGTTTCTAAAGCCTATTCTCTCCTCCTTACATTGCCATTTTACAGAAGCGTACACCCATACGCTTTTTGTATAGCGCCAATCCATAGCCAGAGGTTTAAAATATTAGGGGGAAGGTAATAACAGTATTTTAAGTATCTAGTGACTGTTCACCAACAGGAGGGGTCTGCTGACGTCAAAACCCCGAGAAGTTCCTCACCACGTGCTGCAGGCAAAGAGCACGGTGCTGAGCAGCACGAGGTGCGAGCGCTGGGGGCAGGAGGGGAAACACGAATGGAGCCACCAGCCAAAACAGCTGCGGCTTTTAAATCCACAGCGTTTCATCTCCATGACGCTGCTCGTCAGCTGCTGCTGAACTGACACTGCAAATATCTACCCGCGCCTATCAATCACTCTGTATCATCACAGCCGGCAGAGGAGTGCCAAAGGAGAGTAGTGCTGGTTCATGGGCATCAGGTAGAAGGCATTTGTTCAATTTAATTTTGGAAAACCACGCTGCCAAAGAATATACAGACAAGATTTAAAAAGCAAACCGCTCATCAGTATAACAAAAACACCACTTACATCCTACAGCCCAGCTCCACGCCACGCTAAAGCACCCACAATAATTATAACCTCACAGAATTATGCGTTTTAGAAGTCCCAGCAGCCCTGGAATGAGATGGAGTTATTGCTGTGGTGCTGAAAGGAAGGAAAAGGCTTATCTAAACATTTACCGTATGTGAAATGCCCCTCTTTTTCCCTTGCCTTTTGAAGCTTCAGCACCTAGAAATAAATCTAGCTCATTAAAGAATATTTCGTAGTTCAGTTTTGTTTACAGGCTCCAGCTAAGTAATGCCTGCTACCTAATTCAGGTTTTACCATCTGGCACATCACATTAGAAATCAAATCTGCAAGGTGGTTTATTTTTTATTATTTCTTTTCTTTTTTTTTTTTTTTAAATTCAGGAGAATCTGAGTTAGGAGTGACATCACACTGGGCAGAGGAGAATAAAGAAAAGGCGTTTTAATTTCACCCCCTCTAGAGAGAGGAATTATTACAACCCATCAGAGTATCTCCTGCTCATTTATGTCTAAATGTTTTACAGTCGCAAGTGGCGACTGCAAGCGATGGAGTTACTGCCTGCCCCTCAGCAGAGCCATCGCAAAGGGCACGTACAGCACGTGAACCCATTTCCCGGCAGCCCACATCGGTAGAAGCAAGCATGCAACGAATTACTTGCACCTCAGCTGCAGAGAGATATAGCCAGTTGGACAAGATGATTGTTGTAGGTCCCTTCCGACTGAAAATATCCTATCCTATCCTAAGACAGACTAACTTTGCAGCTGCTGTTGGGTGAACACACCATTACAGAACACCATTATTTCAGTAAGCACACCGAGGCACAGTAACTATCTTGCTCGAGTTCGCTGTCTCCTTGCTGTACAGCACACAGGATAGAAGCCAATCTCCCCAAATCCACAAACACAGACAATACAAAGAGAAAAATTCCAGTCTGCCAGCTCTCTCATCGCTGGCCACAAAAAGCACCGGCCAGTTGTCCTTGCAACAGGGGTGAAACCCCTGACGAGCCTCCAACAGCCGCCGGAGCTGGCTGCGAGCTGTAACCTGGCCACAGACTAAAAACTCAACATCCTCTTTAGCTATTTTTGTCGAGTGTTTTCTTGTTTGGCAAAAATTCAATAATAAGCAATAATTTTGCCAACACCACCCGCCTAGAGGAGTGAAAAAAGTTAGTGGGAAAGAAAGGAAGTGCGGACCAACTGCAATGCAGCAACAACCAGAATCAACAGTGGGAAACTCTCCTCCTAATGCGAAATAAAAAAGCAACCAAAACCTTGTAGTCCTACCGTAAGATTGGAGTAAGTAGGCGTGAACAGGCAAAAAAGACCCACCCCAGTTACGAGATGCAACAATCTTAAGAGTTAACACTTATACTGCTTCATCTTACCACGCTAAGATAAAAAAGCGGATAAAAAGCACTCCAGCTATCGCATTAGATGCGGCAGCGAGGAACATGTTTGCAGAGATCCACGCAAAGACGTCACTCCCCAGGATGCCACGCTATTAAACAACAAGGACCAGCACACCCACCTCCCCCCGCCTCGGAACCAGATCCCTGTTTGACGAAGTGCTTTCTCTAGTAGGTTTTAAATGACTCAAAATGCTCTGGGATAACCTCCACGTCTGCCAGGAGCCTTCCAGAAGAAGTGGAATGACAGTTTGAAAATGGTTTTCATTTGTTCGTTTTCATCCCATTACTCCTAGATGCGCAACCTCTGGCTATTTCAAGGCTCAGAAAGCTTCATTAACAGCTCGGTACAAACATCTGAAGAGTTCTTGTCCTCAACACTGCTCCCCAGTGGCAAGAGCCAACGATTTTCTCTTCAATCCCTGCTCAGTTTCCCAATGGCAGAGCTCAAAGTAGTCTTCCTGCATTCGGATTAGAGAAAAATAGTCCAGCGTAACACAGGACATCATTTCTCTTCTGGAGGGCTGGGTAAAGTGTTCCAGTTCCCATCCAGTTTATCATCCACCATCTTGATTAACTACTTTTTTTTTTTTTTTGGCCATTGATGCTTTTCAATTATTCAAAGAGAAGCCCTACATTTTATACCTCTCCTGTCTGTGATTTTTCATAATTTGATGGAGTAATTGCAATCCTCTCTCCATCCCTTCCCAATTTACCCCATCAATTAACACACTTCCTCAAGTGTTTTTAATAATTCAGTCTTAGAGACAAAGTCTAATGTATCAAGTAGGAGCAAGATGCAAAATCCAAACCCAAACTTAACCCAAAACTCAGCTGATTTTTCTTGCCTGCGCTCTGCCCAAGAAACTTCAACGGGGTTAAAAGGCCACCTCCTACGCT
>NW_009208693.1:14522-15063 GCF_000690835.1 Fulmarus glacialis
AAGCCTTCCAGGTCACTGCAATTTATCTCCCCAACTGTTTCACGGGCTGTCATTTTTTTTTTTTCCCTGCTGTCTCCCCACTTCTTTTGCCCGTTGCCTTCCTATGCAGCTCAAGCTGGCACTCGCCTGCTGTGCCCCTCTTGCTGTGCACCCATCAGCACCACCACCAGCAGTTTTAAAGTTAACTTTAAATGTAACACACACAAGAAACTGGAATTGCCAAGGCAAAATTTGCTGCAGCATGAGTCTGGAATTGCAGCCAAAGATCCAAGTGGGCAGTAGGTCAGAAAAAAAAAAATGCACCCTCTGTAATTAAATGTCTTCATATTAGATTAACAAAAAAAAAGTCATTAGAATTAAGTAATCCTGCAACACAAGTTAATTGGCAGTCATGAGAGAAAGAAAAACTGCATGGACCAAGCTGACTGAACAAGATAATTATTTTAGCAAAGCCTTTTGCAAAATAAATTGCATGGAAGTTGAGAAACCTTCTGAAATGAAGTTTTTTTTTAAAAAAAATACCTTTAGCTCCTTCAAGGAA
>NW_009208693.1:15100-45792 GCF_000690835.1 Fulmarus glacialis
GGGGGTGGGTGGGAGAGAAAGGAGAGAGACGGTATTGTGTCCTTAACAGCAGTTTGAGAACCAGAACAAAGCCAGGGAGAGTTTCAAAGCACAGCAGCTCTTCCCACTCTGCTGTTTGTTCTGCTCATAAGCAGACAAGCTGTTTCCTTTCATCTGGAAAAACTCACACAATAAGAAAAATACCTCAATAGAATCTGAGTCTGTAATAACAAAGCCCAAGGGGCAGCCAGAAAGAAATCTTTTGGACAGTAAAAAATACTTGGTGTTCGGATCCTCAGAGAGAGATGACTGTGTCTGGGTGCAGGGCATACGTACATCCTACTGCTGCCGGAGGAGGTCGGGGATTCACTGAGGTATTTCTCATTCCTGTCTCTCCTCCCCACACCCAGATGAAGGCTGCAACCCTCGTAGGTCAGCAAAAAGCAAGCAGAGGAAGCAGGAGCAAGGAGATAATAGGGAGAAGGAAGCACATGAAAGACTTCACACAGCGATGAAGTGTCTCTCTGTACACCCTCGAGGAGGGGGAAGACAAGGAATTAGAAGCACGAGCGCAGGGTCCAACCTAAATTCTGAATCTGGACCTGTGGTAGCTACGCTGTGGTTCAGAAGACCCGGTAAAAACATCTCTCTGAAATACTGTTTTGATAAATATGCCATCTCCTTGTGGAATTCAAATCTCCAACTGTTCAACTGGCATGGACATCTCTGCAGTAACAACACATGCCACAGATTGTGAGTTAACTTGAATTACATTTCAGATCTGGGGAGGGGAGGATGTCAGTGGGAGGTTTATGAACAGTATGCTCTAGCTCTGATGTTGTTATAACCAGATGGCTTCAGCTGTATCATTTACAATAAAAAACAAACAAAAAAAAAAAGTGAAGTTGACAAATAAATCATTAATTCACCTGCAACTGGAGCAATCTGCACAAGTCGCCTCCTTCGCGGATCTCATTTCACAACGTCCGTGACAGCGTATTCTGCAACTGCACCTGGCTCCGCAGGAAGGGCTGGGACAGACAAGCCCCAGAACAGATTATTTTCCTGCAGGTATCTCCCCATCCTGCGGGGAAAGAGGCTGCCAAATCTGTAAAGCTTTCCTGTAAATACCTCCCCAAAAAAGGCTGAGGACAGGGAATGTGAACACCCGTTTACTTTTGTCTAGGCATCTCTGCTTCCCAGGGCAAGGCTGAGCCAGGGACACTCCTCAAACAGTTGGTCACTCCAACGTGACAAGGATAAAAGGTCTCATTCAGGTTTCAGTATTTCAGTAAACAATGCAGTTACTGCAGTGTAATTAGACATCACTGTGCCACACAGACAACTTCTGCAATTACCTGGCAATAAACTTTTCATGTCTGTATGCAATTACAAGCTAGAAATGCTGGGTTTGAGTTCTGACAGGGTAGTGGGGAGAATCTCGTTATGACTAAACGCTTTGCTTACCTGAAAGAAACACACGCTAAATCCAATATAAAAGGAATTAGTGGCATTTGAGCAATAGATGTAATATGGGAATTTGTGAACCACGTAAAAGGAAGGCTTTACTATACAGATGGTTGTGTGTTTATGATGAGAGCCTTGGTGGGGGAACACAAAAAGGGGCAGGGACCCTCTCATGAGTCACCATTTGATAAAAATAGACAGTAGATTAAACACATGAGCGTATGAACGGAATTCGCCTTCACACAAGGGACAAGAGGCTGTGAGAGAAAGTATAATAACAGAATGAAAAACCAGAGACAACAGGTACCTAATCTATTTTCTAGACAAAACAGAGTTATTCCCCATAATCCGTTATGTGCCCTACATGACCATCTTAAGGTCAGACCAATTTGCCACTGCCCTGGCACTGCTTATTTCAATCTAACCTGCCCAGAGATTTGGGGCTAATGATGACATAAATGGATGGTGTCTATCCCAGACATCCTGCGTTGCACCTTAATGTTATAAAACAGATGGCTTATTACACTATTCTCCCTTCCCACATGGAAACAGGTACAGGTAAAAGGAAGGACCACTGGTCAGCTTCACACAGCTATTATTAAAACCAATGCTCTCTAATATTTTGGTAATACCTGCTATGAGAAATAACATAGGTTTGCATTGCAATTTTGTGTGCAACATTCCTTAATAAAGGAATCTGAGTTCCAAGAACAGCATTTCACTATCAGTATATGGCAGCAGACTGAAACTGAACCTTTTGGGAGCTGGTTTTAAACTGGGAAGTCATAAAAATGAAACAAACAAACAAAAAAAGACAACAGATACCACAAGTACAAAATAGTAATTATTTATATTTTCAAAAAGAAAAAAAAAAGTTACCAGCTATTTTGAAACTTCTTCCCTGTAAGAAGAGTGACTAATAGAAAGGAACAGGACTGGCTCCTATACAGTCGGCAAGTCAGGTACAAACAGTTGTTAAGAATCATTTAGCAACTCAGGACAGGGACTTTTGACGCAGCGTTCATGAACAATAAAATTTCTCCTTTTTTTTTTAAAAAAGGGGGAGGAGGGAAATAAAGCAGGGAAAAATGCCAAAAACATTTCCCACAATATCTAAAAACAGTAACCGTTGTTCTTGTCAGACAGCACGCTCCAGATCAAGGATTTTCTAGTCCTTTCAAAACCAATACAGACTTGCCAAAGGCTGCCTTCAGTCTATTCACACCCTCTAGAACACACAGCCTTTCACTGTCCCCTTTCACTTCAACCTGTCATTTTATAAAAGGTGTTTTTTTCTTTTTTTTTTTTTTTCCTTTTCAATTAACATACAAGTGCTACTAACAGAGAAACTGATCTTCTTGTTGCTGGATGGCAATAAGGAGTTACACAAACGTCCAGTTTTTAGCTCAGCTGGAAGGACTTAAATTCTCTTTTTTTTTGATATAAATACTACTGGAGCTCCCATCAGGTACTTCCTTTCCAGAACCTCACTGGAAATTCTTTTTAACCCTCCAACGCTCTCCAAAGCTAAAACGTCCTCTTGCTCCAGGCATCTGACGATTTGTTCTGTGCTGCCAGACGCAGAGACGTCATTTTCCCCAGTACCACTGCTGGGTTATTCCGACTTGGGTTGGTGCCTAAACCGAACCCTGTACTTAATTGACTCAGCCAAGTCGAAGGGAACACACAGACGATGCAGCGACAGGGATTCGTTAGGTTGAACAGCCCCAGAGCCCCAGGCCCACCCTCCCCCCTCTCCCCAAGTTACTTGGTGCTGTTTTAAAAAGTCTGGGTGTCACGAAGCAGTCTCTTCCCCCCAACAACAGAGTAAAAGCTCCACAGATTTCGCTGTCTACCTGGTGGTCAAGGTTACAGCAGCATCAGCTGATGCTGCTTCCAGAAAAACATGGGGTGGTGTGACAGACAGGACTTTAGGATTGCTTCAGTCGCTTACGTGGGGGTCCCAGAAAGGGACACTGTGCAGAGGCCAAAGAGCGATATGCCTCAGCCACCAAATGGGGATGCGATACTACCATCGACTTCCAGCCCGATGTCTCCATGACGTCAGAAGCATGACTAGAAATAAGAGAGAATACATCTGAAGTTATCAACTGGCAATAAAAAGGATTAACTAAACAGATTCTTTCCACATACCTGAGAAACCTGACATTTTTAATGTACTGTTTTAGGATCACTCTGGATGTATGTCAGATATCTTTTGTGAAGATCGCAAGCTTTGGCTCCGCTGGCACTATTGTATGCTGGACAGTCCTTCAACTTAAGGATGAAAAGCTCAAACATACATGATCCTAGGTGGAGGACAGCAGGAACACAATGCTCATCTACCCTGACTACTCAGCACAGAAGCATTTTGAATCAATATAGAAAGCACTGAGAAAAACTGTATTAACTGACAAATAGGACTAAAAATGCTTCCAGACATCAAAGTAGCTGGTAGTCATTTTACATCTACTGAAAGGTCTGTTATATTACGAGTTGCAAATAGTCCCTCACTATCAGGGACTACCTGATATTCTACTACCTAAAAGTTCTTGTGATCTTAGGAAGAGATCCATAATAGCTCACAGAGACAGTCCTGCTGTACACTCTGAACAGTCCCAGGAGGACAAGACTAATCTGCCCTTAGGGCAATGCCACTTCTGGGATGCCAGATAAATGAAGGATCACAATGGGAGAACCAAAAAAAAAAAACAAAACACCAACCAAAAAAAGAGGAGAATCTCCCCCACGTGCAACAGTTCACAAGTTGTGAACCCTGTTGCTAATAAACAACAGTTTCCTCTAGATTTGTTGCATCCTGGAACAAAAGTAAACTCACTAGTTAATGAAGTCCACTGCTTGAGTTTTCAGTTGATCAGCACTATGCAGGTCAGCTAGAATGAGGATCTCAGCTGCATTTTCCACAGACAGGTTACTGCACAGTGCATCCTCACACATCACCTTCAGACGTTCTAGAGCATACTGCAAAATACAAGCCAAAGTACAGTTACAAAGAAGAAAACACCTAATCAGGCCTTACTTGTGCTCCTTCACTCTTCAGTAACAAACTACTCTACTGAACAGACCTCTTTACCTTGCTATATGCATCTGAACTGTACTCAAAGAAGTAGTGACCAGCAAAAAAAAAGGAGAATCATGATGTGCCCACCCTGAGAAAAGCAATGGAGAGGAAACATACCCACCATAACTCTCATCCCGGCCTTCTTGTGTTACAGGCTTACTGGTGCTGTGTTCATGCTTTGAAATGAGAATTTCAGGTCACCTGTAATACTTACTACCTCAGTTACTTCAAGGCACAGAATGCTAAAGCCAGATCTTTATTCTCACTCTCTTACTGAATGACAGTATTACCTGGGTTCAGTGGGAAGACCTATCTAACAGTGAATGCTCCATAGGTATTCCAGTGATGTTTAGGCAGTTCTCACTCAATTTCTTTGCCATTAATGACCTGCCCATTAAGATCAGCCTTGCTCAAGTACATGCTACTAGTTTAATACCACAAGGTTAAACAAACGCCCCTGATTTCTTGCGACTATCCAGCTGGAAACGAAACATCACAGCATGTCTGTAATGCCCTGGCAAAAGCCCTATTCTAACTTCACAATCTCAATCTAAGAGTTTCTACCATTCAATTGCGCATTTGCCTCAAATTTTTTAGATCCACGGGGTTGGGCCATGCCAATGGTTTGCGAAATTCAAAGGGATATGCTTAGAAGAAGAGTGCTGTCTAATAAATTTCACACTCTACTTTTTGCAGCACTTCAGTCAGTATTGAAACGTGCAGACACAGCCAAGATTTTCAAAAGCAACACAGTGGTCTTGGGCAGACTTCAAAAAGGTCAATACTCAAAAAACTGTAAGCCACTTGTTATCAAGAAATGAAACCAAACCCCAAACCTCAGTCTTTTAGAATATCATAGCTGGGAACTGTGAGACTGAGATACTTTTGCAAATCTTGGTATGTGTGATCTGATTATGGGGTTTGCGGCTCTTTGGATGAAACAAACAGTATTTCTGAATAGTTCTGAACATTCTAGATCCCATGATTACATTTCACAGGGATCAGGAGAGCAGTCAATTCTAATGCAGTTCTTATATGAGTAATAACATTAGCACTACATAAATTGTCCTAAAGATTAAACACAGTTAAGTTTTCTTCACGTTATGACTTCAAATGGAGTGACATTTCTTAAAAAAAAAAAAAAAAAAAATCTTTAAGATTGTTGATTTTTTTTATCTGACAGATAACTGCATTTGAGAGTATCCTTCATATTGTTCATAAGGCTTTTTTGGACAACTCAGAGACGACATGGTATACAAGTTCTTCAGTATGTGAGGCCGCATTCGGAAAAGATACCAGGTTTGTAAGGACTGCTCTGTCAGCCTGAACAGAGAGCTAGTAACAAGCTCATTTGCATGATGACGGGAGCACTTGCCATATGATAAGCACTATTACTATAAATTGATTTTATATTCTGATTGAGATTTTCATCCCATTATGATTCAATTTAAATGAATAATTTTATATTATAAAAACATTTTTTCACTTAAGATTCAGTGATAATAACTACTTCAATTGAGGCATGGCACTCATAACCAGGACAGTTTTCTCCCACCAGAACATCTGAGAAGGCAAATCAAATTTACTTGCTTAATCTGTATCAGTAACTAAAACAGTTTCAAATGAGGGGCAAGCCATTCGTTTATATTATTGTCTGTCAGTAGCTTAAAATGCAGCAAACGAAGCTTAAAATTATTCCTTTTGTAAATTGAATATTCTCCTCCACGCATGTACAATTTTTATTTCGATTTTCGCTACAAATAGCTCAGCTTCTAATTACATAGTTGGGCAAAAGTAGCCATTCTGGTCTCTCAGGTACCAAGATTTCCCCTTCCCCCCTTTCTTAATTACACTTTAAAAAACTACCCTACCTAATAGCATACTTACCCAAGAGGCTGAAATAGTATCTCCTGGGTTGAGAAGACGTGCTTTGTTTTGGTTTTGGTCTAATTACATATTTTCCCCAAGAGACAGGAGGAACTCAGAAGAAGCTGTTTCAGTCTCTTGAGTAAATATTAGATGTTTTATGTGCTTTCATGAAAGATTTTTTATTTCTGCTTTTAAAAGACACACAATGAGTTTAAAAGGAAAAAAACCTACATTAAAAGCCAGGAAACTCAAAGTTAAAGCCTACTCTGTCCTTAATGTACTGCTTCTTACTTAGACTTGTCTCAGTTAAAGATGGTATGTGAGCTCTCAATCAATACTCTTTAAATATTGAATAAAATATGTGGCAATGATTATAATCAGGCCAAGAATCTCCTTGCATTATTTCCCATTTTAATTCTAGTTGCAGTGGCCTAATAATGGCATATGGAGCATTTCACCTCTAAAATCAGCATTTTTGATGAAGCCCAGGTCCGCAGTGACAGGGCATTTGATGGTCGTGTGGTGGTTGCGTGGAACAAGGTTACATGCATCCACATCTTAAAATCCACCACCCTAACTGGCACCCACAAGAGAATCCAAGGACTGAAGAAGCATGGAGACTGAACTACGCTCTCACCCCTAGAGGTGGTCCCTCCAGGTCAGAGTTGAGGCACATTGGCAGGGCAGTGTGGAGAATCTTGCACTGCTGCTACCCGTGCTGAACCTGTTCGATGGATAAATTCAGGACTTTAGTCTCCAGTGCTGTCAAACTGGCATCTTTCACCAGCACTAAGTTCACTTTTAAGAGAAAAAAGAAAAAGGAAATAAAATTTTGGTTATATATTACGAATTTTCACTGGTCAATACGGCTCACTGGCCAGCAGAGCACTCTCTTCTGTCCTTGGTGCTGCAAAGGGAAGGAGGCAGCGGCTGGCTGGCTGGCAAGGCCACAGCGCTGCGCCTGCTACACGGGGACTACCAGCAGCCTTCCAGTCAGACCATCCCCGACACCTCCCTGGCAAGGACCCTGCAAAACCACAGATGGGTTAGGCAATAGGGCTTCCTCCAGTGCACCCCTTCTCTCCAGAAACAGCAGGGACTGCCACTGCAAAAAGAAGATAAACAATAGGACCTTCCCACTCTTGGCTATCCATCACTTTAGAGCATCTCTTGAAGCTGCTGCTACCAGCCAGACCAGAAGGAGAAGCAGGCCCTGTTTGCCAAGACAGAACACTACTTTTGAGATCTGGTAATAATCACACTAAAAAAATTATTGCCAGGTCCACCTTGGAATTTTCTTCTCTCCCCCAGCTCTTATGCTAGATTATGCTGAATAGAGATGTCTTCTGAAATTTTAAGAAAATGCTTAAAAATGTGCAGTAGAGACAGAAATTCCTGATTGTTATACGTTAAGATATGTATCTATATCGCTATAGGTATCTTATATGTATATCCTATCTTATAAGTATCTTATACTACATCCAGGTTTACCTATAAGCCACAACCAATTCAAAGAAACTGCCCAGCCACAATGATCACATGAAAAGCTTACTGCAGCAATCTCCGAGGAGCATTGTGTAAAGAAAGGCGCATGTCATTCCTGGTTCTCTGAATGCCCATAATTCCCAACTGTACCTTGTCAGCAGCTGCCAGCAAGTCATCAGCCATTTTGTCAAGATTTGGTGCCTTCCCCGTGTAAATAAAGCACATCATTTCCTTAAAAACTTCAGGCTCCACATCATTGATTTCAACCCGATTCTGTATCAGAAAAATGAAGCTTATTAAGATCCTGACAAGAGGTGAAAGGCTTCCTTCTACCCAAGCTCTTTCAGTATTCAGAAATTTGCTACAAACTATTTAGAATGTGCACCACTTGCAAAAAAGAAAAAAAAAAAAAAAAGAAAAAGATGTGGACGGAGTAAGAAAAATTCTAAGTCGTATTTCACATTCTCTACTTCTCCCTATCCCACCCCAGACTCTTTTCCCAAGAGTAACAAAGGTAACAATTGCCTCCTTGATCCCTTTCTTCCTCCCTTCAGGACAGCTGAAGCAGAGACCTGCATCTAATGTGAGAAAAACAGTTAAAAGGTGACAGTAGTCACAAATACTACCTAAGAAAGTTATCTGACCAGCAATGCTGAGTTGACTACAGAGCTATTCACCTAGCCGGAAAAGTTCTCCTTCCTTCAGGAACTTACCTTTTTACTCTCTTCCATCTCATGCTCAAACATGGCGCTGAAAACAGGGGAACGTGCTATGGCATTGGGGAAAATAAAACATAGTTAGAGATGCTCTTTTACTTTTCATGAGGAGTTAAGCGTAGCCTGCCAACACCTCAACAACTGTCCTGCTACTTAATGCAGGAAAAATTCTCCTATAGCGGATAGGGCAAATCAAGTACAACTGGTAAAGAAGTATAGGTTGTGACATAATACAATGTGGCCGATGTAGCTTCAAATTGGGTATGGGCGAATTTCTTATGTCCTTTCAACCAAGACTGAAGAGTACATGGGTGGTAAGGTATGTTTCTTGACTTTACAAGAAAGTATTCCACTGGAAATGTGGTAACTTCTTACAAATGCTTTAGGAATACATTATAGTACACTATAGCCACAGAAGAATCCTCCTACCATCCTTGCCGTGGCAGGAGGTAGGCAATTAAAAATGGAGCAGATACTTCCTCTCCCTATAACAGTTCACAAAATGGTCTTCTACTACAGCTCTGCAGTTGAAAGCGCTGCAGAAGCCTCCTTTAAAGACAAAGTAACTCAAAAAAACCCACTTGCCACCACGTTGTTGTCTCCTATCCCACTAAGGCCCATCCAACTCAATACCGACCTGCTAGTATGGCTTTGTGAGCCTGGAACTCCTGGCCTGCAACACACAGACAGCAGTCCGTGAAGCGCGAATTCTCCCAGAGTCCTCCCAACTCATCTGCCAAGCGGCACTCTGGTACCTTCACCATGTTCATAGTGTTCTGGCCGGAGATATTGACAGAGTCCTGTACCACACTAACCTGGAGGGGAAAAGAAAGCAAACAAACTCAAAACTCAAAAACCCACACTGCAAAACTAATCTCCCTACAGGAATTTTTTATTTCCAGGGCAGGTGAAGGGAAATGCAAAGCAAAACCCACACCTCTCAAGCAGAATGACTGTATGATTTAAGATGTCTACATTTTCAAGGCATCATTCCTACCCTGCCTTAACCCTGTTCTCTGCTCCTCTGGAGTGTCTATGCCAAGTCCTAAATCACACCAGCCAATTTTCTTCTTGAGCCCAAATTAACAGCACTTCCATGGAATTTAATCATAACTTTATTAGATGGTTTCCTAAGGAAGTGGAACCTTATTTTTCTGCTTTTACAGACATCATACCTGACCTAGTTTTTTCCTTCTATCAACACTCTGAAACCCTCCCCAATCAATAATGCAACACAGACAGCAGTACAAATGAAAACGAAGTATACAGAGAGCTGCTATAACCGAGCACTGCATCCATGTATGCAAGGGCAGTGTCTGACCCCTCAAATGTCTTGCTGCTTCTGGTTCTAAATTTCTTAGAGTCCAATGCTTCCATCACACTACAAAATAAAATTAAAAAAACCCTAAACAGTAAGTTTAAAAAAGCAGCTTTATGTCAAGTAATTAGGAAGATTTGAGGAAGGCAGATAGATTCCTTATCACCTGCTCTAAAGCATACATCGTTAGGCAGGGACCATACGTAGCCATACTGGCTGATGAATAACCTACACAAAGGGAACCATTAAGAACCTATTCAGCACCAAACCATTATTGTTAAACATGCAGTAAATCATACGCCTTCTACAGCAGACTCCAATTAGAAAACATCAGAGTGACTAATACTAACCCGCTATAACAAAGAATAAAGGAAGAAGCTGATTGACAGGAAACCATGTGAGACTATTTCCTGGATTTGCTGTCAAGTCCAAGTTAAATTTCAGTTCTATTAATAACCAATGGCCAAAGAAGAACAAGGGACAGCAAAGGCAGCTTCACAGTTATGTAAAAGGAGAAGTAAATTATGAAGTGAGAGAGAGGACAGAAGCATCTTCTAAGGAAAAAAACCTGCTGACCAGCACAGACCCCAACACTTGAGAAACCTCCAGTGGGTTTCTGATGGCAGACATATCTTGTATAAACTATACAACACATGTTGTATAAACAACACTCAAAACCAAACAAATATCAGATGCTGCTTGCCAAAGGACACTAATGATTAGCCAGAGCAAGTGTGAGGAAGCTAATGTTCTTCATTGTTAATTTGACAACTACATCACCTTTTTGCCCTGTGACATGTAGGCCAGCAACATGGACTCAAGGATGGACGAAAACTCATCAGATCAATTAAAAAGGAATTCCTAGATGTAGATCCCTTGCTGGAGTCCAATACTGATTACAGACCAGCCAAAAGAGACTTGTGAACTGTGTCTCAAATCAACAAACAGATCCTCTTCGTATAGGAAAGAAAGTCAGTTACTGGCATGAAAATCTATTACATGGCTTTTTACATAAGGAGTTTAGACTGGTAGATTCCAAGTGGTGACCAGCCTTAGAGGTCAAAATAGCTAAGGTTTTGCTTAAGCTATTTTCAACATCTTAGCATGGGAACCAATGCTACCTAGCTCAGAAGAGAGCTATTACCACAACTTTGGGAACACCGTTCTTTTTGGAGATTTACCGGAATGTATTTACCTATGATGTTGGAACATAATTTAAACAGGAAAAAGTAATGGAGTTGGGATATGAACAATCAACCCCACCTGCAAAACAGAGGTTGCAAAATCCCCAAACTGACAACTAAATGAGGTCAGATTTGAAATGCTTGACAAGGAACATCATTCTCTGCCTTAACAGCATTTTCAGCAAGACATTATCCGTGTTCAGCACCGGACATGAGCAGAGAGCAAAAGGCTTTTTCCTTTTAACTTTAATAAAGCAATGAGAAGGTGCAGCAGAGGCACTTGGCAACCTTCTGATCTACAGAAAACTGGAACATATCCCCACTAACAAGCATCTCAACATCCAGTATTGCTAACTCCTTGCAAGAGTTTCTACATACAAAACATGCTTGCTGAAAGTACAGATATGAGCAGCATCACTTGGCACCTGTGGCCAGCAGGGGAGCATTAAGAGTATATGGCACACCAGTTTATACGCTAAGAGACTTAGAAGTTCAGGGAAGAAAAATTAAAAAAAAAAAGAGAGGGGAAAAAAAACCTAAAACCAAGCTGTTGAAAGTTCTCGCCAAACTGTTTCCAGACAGCAAAACCTTCCCCTCTGATATCACTAAACTTAAGATTTCTTACATGCTGACTGTAGAACAGACTGAAAGAGAAAACAGAAAATATCAAGGCCAGGTGAAGCCAGCAGCAAGTTTTCTCTTCATCCAGAACAAACAAAAACACTGACCTGAAGCTTTTGAAGGGAGTAATTCAGTAAAGGAGCGGAGTGACTTGAATTAGTACTAGTTGCCAAGACTGCTGGTGGATCTCAGGTTTATCTACATGGTAGCTTGCAAATTCCCTTCTCAGACACTAATTTTTGAGTTTCACTCCACAATTCTAAGTTTTCTGGCTCTTTTATCATGAAGGAAAGAATAATCGCCAGACCTACAGAGGTGTCATCCAAGACACTGTCCTCTTCTCCTCCCATACTGCTACAAATGTTGAAGAAAGGGCTCCCTCCACGACAGTAATAATTTACGTTACTGATTGAATACACATCCTTTAGGACATGTTTGTTAATTTAACTATGTGCATGCTTATGATGGCCAAACAAAACTGAAAAAAAAAAAACCAAACCCCAAAACCCAAACCCCCTCAAAAACCCCAAACCCAGCTGTCAAACAACTTTGAAGCATTTCTTTCACTCCTGAATTTCTTTCACTCCTGAAAGAAAACACAGCAGAAGAAAAGACTCCCATAAAAAACGCTGCAGGAGATGCAAAGAGAGAACAACTTGTTCTACCTGTCTTCTGGAAAAAAAATCACAGCTACAGGAGCTATTTTGCAGTTAAAAAGAATGAAATAAGACAGCAGAAGCTCTGAAGACACTAAATTAGAAAGTTTAAATTTGCTTATTAAGGTTTCTAAGCTTAAATATCTAGTTTTAGAAATAACTGTCTGCATCTTTGTCTGAAATTAGTATTAGTGAAATAATAATTTTGTACGCAGTTGTAAAAAAATACAAACGCAATGAACAGAAAATTGTGGTCACTATATAATTACTTTTTCTTAAATTTTTCTTGATTTTTTCTTTTTGTTGGCTGTATAGACATATTTTGTAAAATAAAGCAAACTCTTCTTTATTCAGTAGCCAAGTAATAGGCGGGCCAGTTTCCACTACAGAGCTAGTGTTGGTTATTATCCCAAGTGAGTTTCAAATTAAGGAGTACAAACAGATGGACGATAACACTAAACCAGAAGTGAAATGATAATCAAACATGCTTAATTCCTATCATCATCACAGGTGAAAGACAGAAACAAAGTAACAAAAAATAAATGGAAGTGAAATGTGATGAATCACACAGAGAAAAAGCCACCAGCCACACAGGCGCACGCACACACGCACGCACAAATAAAATCTAAGTGCCATATAAACACCCAGTATTTCTCCTGATACCTCTGACTCCTTAAAAGCAATGATGAAAAATAAGGTCACATCTACCTTAAGCTAATGGAACTGCTATTCTTTCAGGCTGCACAGGAAGACTTACCTCACAGAAGAGAGTGAGTTTGTCATCTGGAAGAAGTCCATTGGCCTCATCCAAAAGAAAGTCTCTTCTAATAAATTTTTTGAATCCCCAGTCCTTGCCTTGTACAAATCGATATGCTCGCTGGCTCTCTGAAAGAAAGAGATGGTGCTTTAAACACCAGCTGAGTGACTCGCTTGATCAAACAGCAAAAGACAAACAACTGACCCCATCAGACAGAAAGAGTTTTTACACACCCATTGCTTTTGTTTCTTCTCCCTTAGCATTCAGGATGGAGAATTTGAACTTTGCTCGAACTTCACTTTTTGGACAGCTCACCAGCAACAGATAGAGGGATAGATAATCTTTACTTTCTTCATCCAAGCCTTTAGGGTTCACACGTAAACACCTGTAGAAGCAGACATCTGAATGAGATGTCAGGAACAGTTTTTGGCAGGTCACTGGTAGCTTTCAAAGAAAGGGCATTGTAGAATTTTCACCATGTACAGCAAACAAGCTCTTTAACAGCCACTGAACCACAAGAAAATAACAGATAGGCAAATCGAGTGGAACTGCGTGTTACAGTCAGCCTCATGCTACATCTCCAAGACAGATAATAATATACACGCAGTAACTATGGGCAAACCAATTAAAAAAAAAAAACACGGGGGAAAAGAGGAGGGGGGTATTGTTTAAATTACTGAAAAGCACCCTGGATAATCAACTTTCAGAAACGGAAAGTGAAAGAAATAGTAGAAAGGAGGCAATGGATGCGAGGAAGTTCAACAAATCCAGAGAAATGGTAGGTAAAATTCCACAGGAAGCAACTGAAAGGGAAAATGGATTTCTGGAAGGCTGGTAGTTTCTCAAAAAGATAATACTAGGGCAAAAAGAGAAGAATACTCCTGTGTGAAGAAAAGGTAGTAAGTGCAGGAAGAGGCTAACTCATAAGCACTTCCATGACCTGAAACTTGACACAGAATCTAACAAGAAGCAAAAACTAGGCCAAATGACTAACAGCTCGAATACACAAGGACAAAAAAAAAAAATCAGAAAGATCTAGACATTAGAGTGAGATCTGACTAGCAAAGGTTATAAAGATAAGCAATTTAGTAACAAAAAGCAGTCCAAGGAAAGCACAGGTCTGCCACCCAAAGGAAGGGAACACAAATTGTATCACACACACACACACACAAAATTATTTAGTGGTAATTTGCTGCAATCTATACGAAGGAGGTTTAAAGAAAAATGCTAAAACACTTAACATCACCAACAAGGGATAAAATAAGGAACCAGGTGTCCATGGATCTACTAGGTCAGACACGACTCATAGTAGATACACATTCTGACCAAAGTCCACCCTGAGTTACTGGAAATTACTTGAGAACTCAGGGAAAATAAGAAAGGTTTTAAAGGAAAGGAAAAGGGTAAAAATAATGTCCTCTTTAAGAAGCAGCAACTCTTGGGCAGAAGGAGTTATAGAACACAGAGATGATCGAAGTAACAATCTTAAGTCTCTGAATTCACAAAAAGCTGCCACAAAGAGAAAGGTAATGCAGTAGCAATAGTCTTAAATTGCAGGATTTAGAGTGCAGGCAAAAATTATCTTTTTAACAATGTGGAGTATTAGGCACTGAAACTGGGAGGCTGAAATAGAGTTTGAATACACTGGCTGTGGACTCTCATTGGCTTATAAGAACTTGTTAAGATAAACATCAGCCAAAAAAACCCCAACTTAAGACATTAATAATCCTCCACGGCACGTGTCTGCTTCAAGGCAGGATGTAGTCTCCTTTCCAGTTATGGTTTCTATTACTTCTGATGTTTTCCATTACCAGAGAAACACTGCAAACAGCCAGATCCTCACATTTGTTTTGTGTGTCCAAACACTATGCTGAAGCAACAGTACTTTCTCCCTGCGCATATGTTGTACATCCAAGGAAGCAAGAACCCATGTGCAGTACAAGTACTTCTTTTATGTATTTCCTCTGTTATAGAAGTCCAAATTCTTTCACACATTTGTACAAACAAGGTGAACCTCTCTGCTCTATTTCTTACCATTTGAGTTTATCATTGGCTCCAGATGAAAAGGTTGAGCTTTTGATGACCTCACCCATTTCTTCTCGGCAGAAGCTGAAGTTGTTTATGGTCCACATGTAGGAAAACTTCACCACCTTGATCTTAAAACAGAGGATAATAGGCGGTTTAGGGTCATGCCCATTCATCCTAGCCATCTTAAAGGCAAAAACTGAAAAACCTGGAAGTTTTACCGAGTCACTTGCGTAACAAATAATCCCCAAACACAATGACAACAGAGCCTAGAAATGGCTAGCAGTGGCAGCTGGACCACTCCAACTTCTCCAACTGCCTCCTCCAAAGTTCCACCAAGGGCAGAGGGCAACATTCTGCTGTTGCCTTGGTGAATGCTTGTTGTTAGCAAGCATGACATCGTCTGAAAATCCAGACTCTAAACTTGTTTTGAATAAATTTCTTACCACAGGTTCTAATCGCGTTACGTCAAGGATATCTCAGCACAGTGTGGCCTTACCTGAGTGTAGCACCAGCTCTCTGCTACAGGTCCACTCGACATTTCTGCCGGAGGAGGAGGACTCGGCACCCTTGACATCGCCAGTTTGAAGATTAAACAGAATTTCACAACTCAGCAGAAGAAATTTATAATTGATCTTCACTCTGTCAGTCCCAAAAAAAGAGAAAAAAACAAAACTAAGAACAAAGAATAAAAACTTCAGGAGTGCTGTTAAATCTCATACGACACAAGCTAAAGCCATCATGTTTTCTCCCTCCCCCTCTAGCACCTTCAAAATATGATGTTACATTTAAACATTTTCAAGTGTTACCATATGTTTTCTGAAGAAGGGATATACCACCTCCACTCATCCTTTCAATATGCAGCTCCATATAGGAATAAACCTATCATATCATTTTCTTTAAGGAGTCCAAGATTCAAATAGGAGACTCCCCACTTGACTTGGGATTTACTACTTTATCCTGAGGCCACCATTTCAACTCACTACTTACTCCCTATTTTCATTTTGAGAATCTCAGACTATGAGAGATCAGATTTGATAGATGAAGTTCTCAATCTGAAAAAGCTACAGGTAGCAACACACAACCCAAACTCAACAGCAAAACAAAACCCTAGGTTCAAAGTGACTCAGGTAACATCAACAGAATAATTTCCTATAGCTTAAAACTTCTCCTGAAGCCTTACTATCAGGGAAGGTGTTGGTAATGATTTCTCCACTTCAAACTGAATCCCTTTGGCCAGAGGGAAATTCTCATTGCCTTTATATGCTAGTGAAGTTCCCCACTTCCAAAGGCCAAGTCAAATTGTCATCTGCAGAGAACATATGGGGTTAAAACCTCTGCAACACACCTGAATGAATACACAGGCACAACTGATAAAATAGGCACCTAGTTACCAGAAGGGAGGTTTTAAAACAAAATAGAATAATCAACCCATCTCTGACTTCTGCGTCCTGATCCCTAAGGCAGATACACAAAACGTCTTCAAAGATGAGCTCGGAAACTAGGATTCGTAACTTTGGCAGATAAAAAAGCATCACATGCCTTACAGTTTAGCCTTCTGCTAAACACTTTCTGTTTCACAGGTGGTATTTATCTGCCTTCCTCTTACCGCACAGGACAGCCAGTGAACCACAAGAACTCCATTGCTGTTAGTTTTGTGCTCAAAAGGATGAAAAAAAAGGGTGAGTAAAAGACAAAGTTGTTATCTTGCGATACGAATTGCTTTAAATACAAATGCTGATATTGAGGTTCGTTGGGGGAGAAAGGTTAAGCACAGGCTCACGGTCTTGAGGAAGGCCGAGTCATTAGGTGTTGAAAGAAAAATCGTGCAGAAGAATAGAGAATATATACCTAAAAATCCCACACCTCAGAACAACAGGAGAATATTCACAATAAGAACATAAATATATATGCACATAATTCCCCCCAAACTGCTATCGACATAATTTGGAGTCTTTAAGTGCAGCTGCAGGGCAGGTCTGGATTTGAGTGCAGGCTCCAGCTGCAGACCAGACCTCTCCCAAGCAAGGCTCGCATCAGCCTCCACTCCAGTTTATGGCTGTTACGTACTCAGGTTTGGAGTTCTATGCACCTTCACAAAGTACCTGGAAATACTGGTACACAGGCATTATCTAACAGTAAAACAAGAGTGGGGTTTTTTTCAGGTTTAATTTCCTTCAAAAAAGCACAAGTGAGCCCACGTAAACACTGAAAAAGAGATACTGGCTATCAGGAGCTAAGAAATAAGTATTTAACCCTGCAGAGATGCACACTTCAACTTGATGGAAATTTATTTCCCAGAGCAAAGCTCAAGGGCAAACAACTAACTCCTTAAGACCTGAACTGCAGACAACTCGCACTAATGTAAAACCGAGTGCTCTCTGATCAAACTGCTTTACAAACTTCTTGCATTTGCAGTTTGTGCTGTGCATGTGGAATGAGGAAAAAAAAAATCAACATTTTAAAAAGGGACATCAATATGCGCTTTAGGTAGTCGCTGCAGGTTTTATTACATTAAACTTAAAATTACCACAATTCCTGCAAAGAAATTCAATTAAAGCCCTCTGTGTCATTCAAATTAAGACAAAATGAGCAGACACTAGTTTTGAATACTTAGCTAACTGCCCTTCCACGGGCAACATTCAGTCTTGCCTCCGAGGACATCATCGCTTCACTGTCTCCAGTCACAAGTCTTTGGGGGACAGATAAAACCTGAAATTCCAGCACAAGCAGCAAGAAACACCTCCTCCTCACCACGGCTGGGGAAGGGATGCCCTTTTGCTGGTTTTTGTCCATGGGCAGGAAAGACCCAAGCTTTTCCCTTCCCCTCGGGGTTCACAGAAGCACTGCTCAACTCCACCCAAGCTGTTACATTGTTCTGTTCACAGCTATTTTTAATCTACATTATTCTAGTGATCTGTTTTATAGCACAGGTATAAACGACAGGGACACAAACTCCTGAGAGGATAATAAGCAGCCAGGGAAAGGATGAAGTTTCTTAAGCTCACCTCCTCACTGACGGCAACCTGTCTGCACACTAAGCAACAAGATGCTAAGCCTAATGAAAAGGTTTGACCAGAAGAAAGCACAATGCATAAATAAAACACAAGAGTGGGATGCGACATTAGATTTTTTTTTTTGTTAAAATTGAAGTTCGTTTCAGTGATTTTCGATTTTTTTTTTTTTTGGTTAAAATTGAAGTTCGTTTCAGTGATTTTAGTTTTTAACTAATACCTTTCTCCTCAAACTATTTGCAACATGGAAGCATTCAGGTCTCTTAAAAGACTTCCTTATGCAGAGTGAGAAATAATGCAAATTTTATTTAAGAAGCATTAGAGGGATGAAGAAAAGACATAAAAACAACTTAGCTTAAAGTAACTTTTGAATTCTCTGAAACAGTGACATTATGGCCCTCCATACATCTCCCCATATACCTGGCCAAAACCGAGGTGTGAATTAAACCTCAATGTACTCGCCCTTCCTCCTAACAGGGATTTTGGGCACAGCCCATCACTGCAAGACACCCTAAAGCTCCATGTGAAGAACGGCCAGAGAGCCAGCAGCACTGTCCATCAGCATCTTCCCGGTGACTCTGTGAGGCCACAATGCTGTTCTCCTTGCCTGGCTTGGAATAATCACAAGGAACAGATCCAGAACAGTTCAGATAAGGAACCAATTTCCACGTAAGGTATTTATCAACAATAAGCAGTTTTTTATAAGACGACTTCTACTTCCAGGTAAACTGAAGCAATTAAGAATCTCTACACACACATTAGAGAAGTGGTTTAACACGAAAGGTAATTACACAGTTAAAAGACTCCAGCGGGTCCTTCTTGAAGACAAATGGGTAAATTTAGTGGTAACACCTCCCTTTATGGCATGAAAATAAGGGATTAATGAGGAGGAAAAGAGGAGACAACAACAACTTTTCATGTTACAATGGCACATTCATCAAGCCTGTTGGAACACACTGACAAGTTGAAGGGTTTCCTGGATGGAGGGCAGAAGTTAATCCTAAATTCCTGTACCTTTCACTGGTCTCCAAGGAGCAAACTCCAGAAGACTGAAGCCATCAATCCTTCCCCTATAACTGGGGAAGGAAATAGCTAATCGTGTAATGCAAAAATTGAAACTTTTGACAACTACTTTCTCTATTTCAACAGGATATTAAGAGGTACCTAGATATTACCTCCATCTTACATATGCAAAGAAGTTTTAGAAAGCTTCTGTGGTCTAAAGGCAAGACAATGTATGAGCTGCAGATACACAGGACTATTTAATTTCCTCTGAGTAACTGTCACTTCTGTATCTTATATCCTTTCCTCCCAGATGGCTTGGATAGGCAGGTGGTAATAAAAGTTATGACAACGTGCTAATAGAATTGCTGCATGCCAGCGCATCATTCGTTATGCTTTTAAAATGGCCCAAAGGGGACAAAGGTTCTAGATTTTAAAGATTTTCTAGTATTTGGAAAATATTTTCAGTCTAGTATGTCAAAGCTTTCTACAGATGCTTTGCAAGGCAGTTAAATACAGTTAAAAAAAAACATGTTAAACTCCAACATACCCCTATCTCATAAACATCAAATACTTGTCATCAAATGACATCACTGGTCCTTTTACTACTTACAGTGTAGCAAGTCATAATGGGAATAAACAGGTAATATCCATCATTGTCTTTTGCAAAGATTACCAGTAAGGAAAAACTTGCCACTTGCCCTGCTTAGCAAGCACACGAACAGGGTAAGCACATAAAACGCCACTGAAAAATATCCTTAGAAGTGTGCCGTAGAAACTGCCATGTGTTCTTCCACCTACAAATGCTGAAAAAACCAATATTAAATGCATTTTAAAAGGAACCACAGCTGACTTAAGGTAAAGTTAAGTTTCTGAAATCAGCAGGGTACCCCCGGTGTTTATTTGCTCCTGAACACTTAATACTTCACCAGTTCACACTTCTTCACTAACAATGCTGGCACCTCTGAACTAGGAGTGAATTAAGAAGCGCTGCAGGCAGAGGTTTTAGGGAAACATTTTGTAAATAGTTTGGGTATCAAAATTCTTTCTGGCCAGGAGAGGCAGGGACAAACTTGAAGGTACAGGCATAAGTATCAAGTCACAGGAAACAAAATACAAAATATTATCTTACGGACCCTTGTGAGCCCATGTACAGTCTGCAAGTCTCTTACTTCCTTGGATATAAATAACAAACAGCACCTGTCTCTGGACATAGTTAAGGTTACAGTTAAGAAAAAGAATAATTCTCACCTCATTCACAACCACTTCCAGATGAAAACATTTTATCTAAGAACCAGAGCCTGATCAGACCTTTTTGAAGCACAGGAAATGTTCCCTTGCCACGCTGTCCTCCTCATTACCTCCTGACTTAGGAGCTGTACCGAGGCATCTTTGCTCAGAACTTCACCTACTGTAGGACTCAACAGTCAAAACTATTCTGTGAGCATCAGAGACTTGACCTGAAAGAGGTGGGGAATCTCAACTCAACAAAAAATTCTAGAAGGGGCCTCAAAATTACTAGACTTTTGCTAAACAGCCTGTCAATTTCTACTTCTCCTCCAGATAAACCAATTACCTTTTAGGAAACCAGTAGTTTTCACCAGAAATTTCCAAGTATATTCGTTTTCTGTAAGTTTTATTCAGCAAAAGATAACTTACAGAAGTCTGTAAAAGAAGTATATTTTTAATTAAGTGTTTCAAAAACCGGGGTGGTTGCTTCTTGGACTAGCAACGTATCAAAGACTATCCAAGAACAGCACAAAGCACAGAGAAAAGGAGCAGGACAAAGATAATTGGAGCAATAAAAAAAAAGGGGATGAGATATGGAAGCACAGGAAAAGACCATCATCTTCCTGCATTCTTCAAAGCCTTGGAAAGGACAACAGAAGGTCCAAATTCGCTGCCATAAAGAAAGAAAAAGAAAAAAAGAGAAAAAAAAAAGGGCAAGTTAACTGAAAGAGCAAAGTGGGATGCAATGCTATCTAACTAGTGGATGAATAAAATTAGGAAGTTTTCAGATTTTAATGTATACACTAAACAGGGCGTCATACCACTCTTCCTACTTGGCATACCACTGAAGAAAGCAACGATGGGCAAAGCATTCGCATAGCCCACGCTAACGACTCCCAAGTGATACTGATTGCAACGTCTCCTGTGTGGCAGGAAATCTCGTCTAGCTACAAATGCAGCTTGAAAGTCAGGCACAATGAATTCCAGAGGTTACACAAAGTTGCCTAGTTATTAACATGGTGGTGTAGAAAAGACTGCACCAAGGTAGCAAACAACCTGTACCAATAAAAATAGACTTAAGATTAGAAATCAACACTTACGAAAGATGAAAGTGACCCAATACCAAAAAGCTACGTCTTGAAAGGAAGCCTGGTTTACACAAGGGAGAGGCTTATCTTTCTGGAACAAAAAAATGTGAACAGTTCTACACAAGAAGCCAATCACCGCCCGGAAAAAACGAACTATAATGGACTAACAGGAATGGGATATATACAGACTTAACCATACCTGAATTAGAGGGAAGAATAATTTATGCCAAAAAAAGTGGTTGGTGAATTAATCTTGAACACTTTCTAAAAACCAAGATTGTATGCATTACACCTTCCTCTACCTTCTGTGCTCTTAAATCCAAAAAAAGATCTTACTTAACCTGTACCTATTGAATGCCACAAAAACTGCTGAGCTCGAAATGACACACGGAGTTTCATTTATAATCTTCAGTCATAAGAGAACAGACTGGAAAATCAACACAGTCATAGCAGAGAGATAAAAGGAATGAACTGGCATCCAATTAAAGATGCGTACCAGGCTAAAGGACCTACAACTTCTCATTTGGGAGACAGAAACAACAGAGATAACCTGGTTTCCTTAAAATACAATGCAAATGATCCCTCTCAACAGTTGAGAGTGCCCATGCTTTTCTCTTGATTCCACAGCACTATGTATCAGTCCTAATTCAGTTTGTAAGTTGTTCCCATTATACCATACCATCAGTAGTATTCAGGAATTTGGATGGGTACCTTCTTTTTATTATACTCCAAAGTTGCCAAGTACATTAGAGAAGGCCAAATTCCTAAGGTCACAACAGGGCCCTCTGGACACTGCATAAAAGGAAGATTTTAATTAAACCAGGCACATACACCTTAATTCAGTTTATTTCAGAAAACTCATTATTAAGTTGGAACATCCAGAATTACTTTTTTTTTTTTTTTTTTATCCAGAATTTCTTTTTTTTTTTTTTTTTTTTTTTTTTGGAGATGACAGATCATGGAAAAGTAAAGAGGAGTTACCTAGAAAAATAATTTTCAACACAGTTAATAAGACAGAGAGATAGAGTTATCTCAAAACGCACTGAATATTGGCAGCCCACTAGAATTCAGTAACTAAAATTCCACTTCGAGAAATATTCCAAAACTAAGGGTTTCTTTTCCATTCTTGGAATGTTTTTAGTTTTTTTCCCTTAAAACAATTCTCCAGTTATAAAACACGGGGGGGGGGGGGGAAGAGAAGGCCTGATCACCTACAAAAATCCTAATTTGTATGAAACTATTAAGGCATGGGACAATTGTCAGTGAAACATCAGCACTGTAAGGAGAATTACACGTTTTATATGTATTTTGTAAGAAAAGAAATACCATCATTCTTTAGCTGTAGACCATCTACCATCCCTTCCCTCTCCTCCCCAAATATCACCAGATAAAATAGCAAACAGCTAAAACTAAACCAAGGAAAAGAGAGAGGAAGTTGGTGGTAAGAAGCAGCCAAGAGTTCTCTAAATAACCTTCTGCTTTTATAAACAAAACCTCCACTGAAAATTTCAGCTCTTCAGTCATTAAGTCAAGTTGTACTTTTGATATTCTTCTAACACTGCCTCATGCCAGTGTTTGAACAGATGCGGAAAACTGTATCCTCTTTAATCACATCCAGCCCTAACTATAAATTACCCAAAGTATATTAGAATTATATCCACACCAGTAAACATAAAAAGTAATCAAATTCTTAAAAGCAAACAAAACTTTTTTTTATTTTAGAGTTACTGTTGCATTTAAGTCACCACTCCTATTTTCACCAGATGTTTCCCTCTTCTTTAACTCGTTCTACTTCCATCTTTAATCCTCCTGAGGTACGTCCTGAGATGCTTAAAGCTTGAATCTTCAAAACTGTTTTTCCTCAAAGTTAATCTTCCTCATAATTTTTTTATTCAGCTCATAACCATGTTAAAAAGAAATAAATCTCTTACTTCTTTTTCTCCAAATCCTCCTTTTCACCTCTTTTCTCTTCCCTCCTGCCACTCGTTCTACTTCCATCTTTAATCCTCCTGAGGTACGTCCTGAGATGCTTAAAGCTTGAATCTTCAAAACTGTTTTTCCTCAAAGTTAATCTTCCTCATAATTTTTTTATTCAGCTCATAACCATGTTAAAAAGAAATAAATCTCTTACTTCTTTTTCTCCAAATCCTCCTTTTCACCTCTTTTCTCTTCCCTCCTGCCAAATTGTTCAAACACACCAGCTTAGGTCTTACAGAAACAATGAGCCTGAGCAGACTTCTGTCTTCAGTAAGAAACCTGATCTTATTTTTGAAAAGAAGAGTTTTGTTATTGCCCGTGAACTCTTTTATTTTAGATTCTCCCTCACAGGAAAATCGTAAAAAGTGTTTTACAGCTTCAGTTTCTACTTGTAGAGTAAATTGTTACCTGTCACTTGTCAGGTAACTCAGTTGCCATTTTAGCGATTTTTTTTTTTTAAAAGTAAAACATTTGCACTTTCATAGCATGTAAGTCATCTTCCAAATTAAAAGATAAAGCCATGAAAACTACTCTTACAGAAAACTTCCCAACATGCCAGAGAAGCCTCTCACTCTGAAAGCAGGCTGGCAGCAGCAGGGGTTTTTCTCCCCTCTGTAGATTGTTCTTCTCTTGCAAGAGCAACACACTGCTAGAAATACCTCACACTTCTAAAATCCCAACAGATTCCTGGGGAGTTGAAAATAACTGGAAGAAAATGCTTAAGTGGTAAAATGTCTCATCAGAGAACAAGCAAAAACTGAAAATTAAGCAGGACTGAATTTTTCAATCTACTGTGCCAAGACCTGGTACCAAACACTGCTAAAGCACTCAAATGGGATTGCAGACCTGACCTCTAGCAAACCACCAAGACTATAATCCCCTCTGGAGCCTTTTATTTATATCAACTTTCCAGTAATACAAACATCTGATAGTCCTCACATAACATTTTGCAGTTGCCATCTTGTGTTAATACTTCTACGAGCTTACCAAAACCACCTTGAGCTGAAATACAGTTTCTGCCATTATTCTTCTGGAAATTAAGCTTTCAAATAATCAATTTAGAGATGACAATGCGTGGCTAAAACTAGACATCAAACTACTGGATTCTTTCACCTATTTGCAATTGCAGCATGACTTCGAAATGGCTATGAAACCTGCTAAATGTGATTGCGAAATAAAAGCACTCCTAGAATCAGCATGCAAACCTGGGTTTCTGGAAAAGCATGAAAAGAAATCAACCACTTGTTTCATTCCAACAGAAAGCTCACTCCAGGACTTATTTCTAACAGATTATAAATAGCAATTACAAGCACTCGAAAAGCCTGCTGTTTGCAGCCTATCCTTCCAGGTAATGCTTCTCCAATGCTTCTGGTTTTATAGGCAGGAAGAGTCCTTAATTTTCAAAGTTAATTTGTTTAGTCTTTTCTCTGACCTTACCAGGCATCAACATGAGAAGGAATAAGGAGAGCAAGGAGATGGGAATCAAATTCCAACCAACTTCAATTTCCAAACCATCTATATTTTCCTCAAAAATCAGCAGCCGTGTTTTCCATAAAACATATCACACCGACTTCAATAAGGTGTGATGGTTTTGCTAGCATAATTTTAATAATCTTACTCACATTAACATAAAAAAAAAAAATTCACATCTTACCATAAATCACACTCTGACAATAACACAATTATGGCATTCGCCTACACCCATATTTGAATATCCTAACCATTCAAGACCAAGATTATCAAATTAATAAGACAAAGAGCAAAGAAAAATTTTGGTAGCTTAGATGTTCTATATTTCATATGTTTTTAGTCAATAGGAAAAAAGACTGGGCCAAAGGCATTTTTATATGTCTATTTATATTAGTGACACTTTGGAAGCAGGGCAGCAAGGTGCATTCTTTTCACTGCTTTCGGCATTAATGTTGTAACTTGTGTTAGAAGTGGAAAAAATCCCAAAGGAAGTATCTTGGACACAGGAAGCCGATTGGCTGACTTTTAATTTTAATTATACATTCTACGCTGTTGTTGGCATAAGCCATTTATTGAATCTTTAAAAAACAGAGGGAGATGTAAAAGTACATGAAAATAAATTCCCAGGAGATACGTAAATTTATTTCCCTTTTTATACCAACAAACACATCCATAAACTGCGTCCAGCCTCAAAGAAACCAGTTCTTGCTGCTTTTGTTTTCTTCCTGTTACTCCTTCTGTTCTTATAAAAACACTTTAAAAGTCTTCCTACTATTTTTCTCATCAATAGTAAAACTCAATAAGCTACTGAGCAATATTATCTGAAGAGAAATATCAATTATCTGCTAGCCAAGAACAAACTTCAAATCACACAAGTTATAAATCTTTACTACCGAGTAACACTAGGACTTTTATCATATTTGTAGGCTTGGTAAGGTTGGCACCAACCTAAAGCAAAGATGTTGCAGAACATTTCCAGGATACAGCTGAATATAATCTACTGTAATGCTTGTGCTTGTGCTCCCTGATTAAAATTATATTATATAAAATTCAAACAACAGTCATTTTACTGTAATCTTACTTGCTAGAAAGCAGAGGCCTGTAAGGCAGAACACGACACGTGACTGCAATTTTCAAAACTCCTGGACTCAAACACCCACACCGACACACTGTTCTTCTCTCCGGGAACAAAATCACAAGCTAACAGGAAATCTTAAGAAAATGGTCTGTCTCTCAAATGCAGTAGTGAAATACCGTTCTCCGAATTTCACTTACTGCCCGCAAGTGCTTCTACGAAATTAATCAAACTGATACATGTAGTTTTTAAGCACAACTTGTTGAGGTTGCACACTTCTACAAAAAAGCAACTGAGGAAATGAAGGCACCAATATAGCGGTGTCATTTAGTATGATTTTGAAATTACAAAGATAGATCTGTAAGATCAGCCTGCCTTCTATGCATCCGAGAAAGGTATTGTATGATGTCTTCACCATAAGATAATGGATTCTTGGGGGGTGTGGGATATGACAACATTCATTAACAGTCAACATAGTTAATTTGTAGGCATGGTTCTAGCCATGTTAACTGAAAACTTTTCCATCGATGTAGTCAGCGTCTGTTCTAGCCTCTTTATGCAGCAACACTTGGGAGGCAGCCAGACAGCTTCTCTGCATTGCTATAGAGCAGCTCCAGACGACTTAGTGTATTTGTCTCCACCTGCTCTCCAGTCTCACTGCTGTAAGCATGTCTCTCAAACCAGGGCTGTCATCTGAGCTTTTTTCAGACACTATTTTAAATAAAAAAGTAAAAACTAAAAAGGATTTATTTTTAAGAGAAGATAAGTGAGGCCTCACTAGCTTTAAAATCTAAGCTGAAGAAATAAAACTTAATAATCTTGGGAAGTCTCCCACTAGTAAACCACTGCTATTAGAGAAAAGTTGCTGTACACAATTATGATCTGATCTATGATTTGTAAAACAAATTTCTGCAGCGATGAGCAAAGAATGTGAGCAGAACACTTAAAAAAAATACACCTATTCTTAAATTAAATTACTACTTCATCTGATCAAGTCCCGTAAGCAAGCTTCTGCTTCTTGTTTGGCTCTACGATCAGTAAGTTTTTCTAGACCATCTTCTCTGCCCATGCAATTTTGCTTAAGTATGAGTTCCTGTCACAGCCCTAACAGAGATATTCACGTTATACTCATTTTGGAGATAGCTGTTTATTGGTAAATATGAGGACTTAGAATTCACGGAAAGGAGGAAAAACACCTGAACAACTACAAATCACTGTTTAAGTCCCACAAATCGTTTTGTGAACCTACAAGTACCGTTCCTGCATATTCATAGTTTAAAAAGTGCAATTCTTTAAATTCTGTTTGACATCAGAAGATACAGTTTCCATTTTTAAAGCATCACATCAGTCTTTTCAGATTGATGCTGTATAGATGTCACTGGCATGTTTGATGTCACACATATGAAAGTGTTCCAACTGTACCTCTGTTAACTCAAAGGGTGGCATGTTAACTCCAAAGAAAAAGTAGTGATTCAGAGTATCTTAAACTATCAGTCAGTAATTTAAGTGTCCTTGTGTCCAACTATACCCTATAAGTTTACATGTCATGCAACATGAAATGTTTCTGAATATGTAATAAGTAATAAGTGTTTAGAGTCCTAAACCTTCCAGTGTATTTTCAGAAACAGTATTACTGAACTTATGAGATTCCTAAATATTTAAATGCTTAAAATTTAGCATATTTTCAAATGAATATTCTTACTTTTTCTGCATGCGAGTCTCTTAAAGGTGTGCACAAGGGCATCCTTTTTTGCTCGAAATTTTTTTCTGTTATCAGAAGTTGGATAAAAGCATTAACATTACTGTATATGATTCACAGTCCAAGTATTACATCAGACCCAATTTAAAATGCACAACATATATGCCATATTTCTAGTGAAAGCCATTTTTGAAGTCCACAGTCATACAATATAACCTCTTGAGTAAGACCTACCACACAGACTAAGAAAAGCTGAACTGAGATCTCAAAATGAAAATTTTAATATTATTTTCTCTAGTCACCAGTATCCTATTGGCTTCTACTATATCAATGGCCAAAACAGTATCTCCCAGTTATGAATTTAGTGTTTCGTTTAATCCCACCCACGGTCCTGACTTTATAAACTCTATGGATGTCTAAAAATCCATGGAGTTGTAAGGCCAGCTACACCTCACAGAATGCAATGGTGCAACTCCTGCCTGTAGCCAAAGAATTTACTCACAGTATAAAAATGAACTCCCAAGTCTTTTCCGGGCATTTGCTACACAGTCAGTGGTTCTGCATCTTTTCGGTCCTAAAAATGTGGAGAAAAAAAAGAACAAACAAAAAACCCACAAATTACATTTCATGGTGCTATGTATTGTCTTGAATTCTCGGCTATGCACATCAGCAAAGAGACTTCCAGAATCCCTCAACTTCTTCCTTCCGAAACACTGCTACAGAGTTCAGTAAAGGGACACTTAACTTGAAACCAAGAAAAGAAGTTCTAATATATTTACAGATACAGTTCCGGAAAAACAACAGCTTCTTTGCCTCCTCAAGGGTACAAATACTTCAATCTCATGCTAGTTTCCTGTACCATCATGTGTTTCTAGAATTTGGGACACATGCTTTATTTAAGAGTTCTCTACAAAGTACAAGACAGAATGCAGTAGCAGCTTATCAACTGAGAATCAAGAAGCAACACTCTCAATAAAGGTTTTTTGGTTGGGGTTTTTTTTGTTTGGTTTTGGTTGTTTTTTTTTTTAACACATTTTTGTTGTATTTCCTCTCTGTGCTGAGTAGGAAACACTAGCAGTGAGAGGTTGGAGGAATACAGCAAGATCTTACATAATACTCCAATCGTGCAGAAAATCGAGCCAAAGCTGGGAGGATAGAAGGAATTTTACAAAATTACAGTGGGTACTTCCAAGCGTGGAACTATGAATGCAATCAATAACACAGCAGTAGCTCCTGATCGTACAAGAAATAGATACCTTTCCCAGTTTTATGCCCAATTTAGCAGAAATAATGTCCAGGAAAAAACGAAGCAGATGATTTCAAGTTTACAGGTCCACAGTGAGCCAAGCAGTGGAATGGCAAGCCCCACGAGTAAAACGCTGAACAGAAGGGTGTGCCAAGAATAAAGCTGGTAAGTCCCTCTTATTGTAAACTGGATTGGTATCCAGAAAAATCACGCAGGCCAACAAACTCAGTCCACAGTACATACCTAACACTAGGTCCAACTAGAGGCTCAGCTGCAGTTCAGAGATTAACCCTAAACCTCCCCCCACACTGGTCAAGCTGGCTCAGTGGAAACTAACTGAGAGAAGACTCTGGTGAATTGAATTGTTTTTAACATTTATCAGGTCTAATCAACCTAATACTATTGCCAGTACTGGTACCTTCTCCGTGTTAAAACATCAGCAAATTGTAAGATCAATTACACAAGAAATAGTGTTTTTTTAAGCACTCCACTGTGATCTGTGCAATCAGTGATGGTACTGCTCACTGAGAGCATGTGTCAAACCAAAACCCCTTCCATTTTAACTCGCTCCCCAATCTGCAAATCCTGGAGGCTTTGGGGAGGAAACACAATTAGTTTTATAGTAGTGGTAACTATACTCAAGTAAATCAGGATATTAGATTCAATAGTAGTTTCTACGATCTTATGGTAGGTACCGTTTTGTATTACTGTCCTCTACTGATACAGCGACAGGATGACAGTTTAGCGATGTACTTCTGCTATCATGCTGTCTTGATCTTGATACACATCCCTGACAAAGTACCATTAAGAAAAAAAATCTGTTTTTTCTTCAGGTCACAATGACATAATGAAACCAAATGACTCTGGGCATCTGGTTAGAAAATGTCACTGAAAAAGAAGCAAGCCAGTTATATGTTTTACTTAACTAATTTAGTTTGTTGTTTTTTTTTTTAAATAACCAACGACTTCTATTTTATAAAGCATAAATAATAGTGAAATTCTTCAGACTTTTATAGGGCTTCACATCAAGCCACCCCAGACATAACCATTTAGAACTCTAAAGACAAAGAAAAAAAAAAGGAAATCACAAAAAAGGATTCCTTTTCATTATGTCACGATGGTGCTCTACAATCACAAATGTAAACACATCTAATAATGCTGAGTTACAGAAAAATGACAACAAATAACATTACATTCCATATTTTTCTCCCCCCAAAAAACTCCTGTCAGAAAAACACTATTCCATTTCACAGGCTGCTTTGCAAATACTACGAGAATAATATTTTACCTTTATAATACCATCTATCACTAATCAAGACAGTGCTTGCTACAAGCATTAGCACTCTGCTATCATATCGTATTAGTGACACATTTAACTGTGAAAGGGAATTCTTTTGCCTTTCCATACTGCATGATGATGCACCATTTCCTTTAAACACCACCACAGGCCTGAGACACAGCGAAGAAATACCAGTTCTGATCCCAGACACCCTGGGGTCTAATTCATAGGAAGACCAAGTTCCCTCCTGATTTAGAAACGTGCCTCACAGTCCTCAGTGGCAAAGCTACGACCTGTCATCCCTTACTTGGTTATGCTGTTAGTCATCTCGGTTTTTCCACTCTAGCCCTTATTTCCTTTCTCCCACTCGTGTTTCCTTACTCAGTTCCTGGCACTGAACCTCTGTCCCTGCTAGGGATCTCGAGGAATCCCCTAACCAGGCCTCCCCCCAAC
>NW_009208693.1:45875-46095 GCF_000690835.1 Fulmarus glacialis
CCCCACAGCTCGTACCTCCTGGCCCTACGAGTGACTCCTACCGCCGGAGGAAGCCCTGCTCCCAGGCAGGCTGGGAAGCCCGAGAAGCCCTGTCCCAAGCAGGTGAGGCGGGTGGGGATCGCGCCCCCGGAGTCTGCCCCCCACTCGGCAGCCAGCCCCCCTAGGAGAACACCAGCAGCTGGAGCTCACTATTTGGCAGCATGTCTTCCCCCTCCGATTC
>NW_009208694.1:0-20977 GCF_000690835.1 Fulmarus glacialis
GCCATTGACCACTACCCTCTGGATGCGATGATTCAACCAATTCCTCCTCCACCAAACAGTCCACCCATCAAATCCATACCTCTCCAGTTTAGAGAGAAGGATGCTGAGGGGGACTGTGACAAAGGCCTTACAGAGGTTCAGTTAGACAACATCTGTAGCACTTCCCATGTCCACTGATGTAGTCATTCCATCATAGAAGACCTGACTAGGTTGGTCAGGCAGGACGGTCAGGCAGGACTTGCCCTTGGTGAAACCATGCTGGCTGTCTCGAATCACCTCCCTGTCCTCCATGTACCTTACCATAGCTTCCAGGAGGATCTGTTCCATGATCTTCCCAGGCACAGAGGTGAGACTGAGTGGCCTGTAGTTTTTTCTTATGCTCTTTCCCCTAAGGATATACTTTTGGCTTTATGCAAATACTCTACTGAGTTAGCTTAACCTTAGGTCTGATATAGAGTGATTACCCTTTGCTTTAAACACTTGCAAAATGTGGAAATAACTAGTGAGCCCTGGGCATTTGTTTTCCCTATTAATTCTTGATTTCTCTGTAATGTTTGTGAAGCACTTGGAAATGGCATAGCAGGGAAGATAATACGGAATTTGTACAGAACAGAAAGCCTGGGTAGTCGTATTCCACAAGTGTTTGAAAACAACTTGTTTACAATGAGGATTTTCACTACTAATACACATATTCAGAATAGCACCTCCAAAATCTGTTCTTAAGTATCTTACTCGGTAGTTCTCATTCAAACATTTTAACACCTATTTCTTCAAGGAAAAAATGAGAAACTTCATGCCTCATATGTAATGAGTAAGGAGTTTTTGAATACTCTTCAAAGTTGTTCCAGATCATCTGACTTCCTTATCTGGCAGATTTTTTAATAGCTCTTACTGGGATGCACTTCTGGCTGATTGTGTTGTGGCCTCGTCCTGGCAACACTGTTGTCTGTAATAGTTTCTCTTAGTGACCTTGGCAATGTGGATGTCTGCAGAGATTCTCCTGACACTGAAGCAATACTTTTTCTTTACTTATCCATTCCTTAAGCCGTTGAATTTTCATCTTAATGTATTGTATCTACAGGTTTCTGAGGTGTTACGGGTATAGCCAATAAATCTTGACAATCACCTCGGTGCTTTTGTCTCATCAACATGACTGTGGACCTTCTATTAGGCAGAGAAACTATTTTTTATTCTAGCCACAGAGTTGCAAATGGTCTGATTCTTTAGCTGTCCATATAGAAAATGATGCTTTTATGTTAGATACAAAACCATGCTTATATCACGTGTTTTCAGTCACCCATATTTGTTAATTTGATATTTGCATAGGTTCAAGTAACTGATTGTTGATTTTTTTGTTGTTTGTTCATTTAATGAAGTATTTCTCAATTCTAACAGCAATAAGTAAGGCTCTTTATTGACATATTTAGCTTTCCGTAACAGATTTTTTACTCTTTGAATAGTGCTTCTAGCTAATTCCCCTTAAAGAAATGCACAAAACCCCTTGTTAGAAAGATCCCAGTCCTCTGTAACTAATAAAAAGAGTTCTTGCGCAATAATTAGTAGCTCTGATTCTGCACACTGTAATCTTTGGAAAAGTCAGTCATGTTTCTGTTTCTAGAGTTGAATATTTTTGCAGTATGCAATGGTTACTAAATTAGTAAATGTGTCAAATTCAAAACATGTCCTCTCTCACCTTTGTTGTGTATACTTATTAACTGTTTAGCATTCGTTCATTTTCTGAGGATAGTATTCGTATTTTTTGTAAAGATGTCAATCAGAGTCTCTTTTGCTTACGAGTACTGAGGTGAAAGTTATCAAATATTGTTCTGTATATTTGTAGTTCTAGTAGGTGTATGCTGTCACCTTTATATATATTTTGTGATATTGATGGCTATGACCAATATTGATTTGTTTACTGTCTGTTAGGCAATGCAATGTAATTCAATGATTATGTAATTCTTTCATCTCACGTATCACATTTGAGCTTCTTTGGTGCTCAGGTGCAAAAGTGAGATAGTGCTTCCTTCAACTTTGATAGAAATTTTGTCCTAACTATTTTGTAAATAAACTTTTAGCTGGCCCATTAGAGTATCTATGCCTTTAATCTATCTTCTTTTTCTCTCTTATTTTGTGATATGAAAGAGCCTGCAATCTTTAATATCATACTGCTCTCATGGGGTAGAGAAATACTATTATGCATAGTCCTTTCCATGTGAGGAACAGAAATACAAAGATTTCTGTGAGAGGTAGACGTCATCTGTATGGCTAATTCTAGCCAACGTATGTATTGCTAGACACGAACCTGGTGGAAAATCAAGAGCTTGAATCAAGCCTCTGAACACCCAGATTTACTCCTATCTGTTTTTTCCCTTTCTCTCTTTCACTCTCTCTTTGTACAATTGTAACCTACCTCACGCTACTGACAAGCTCTTTTTACCATGTATACCTTTACCTTATACATACACTAAGGAGTTATGAACAAACCTCATCTCAGTAACGTTAACTGATGTTATGTATACAATAAGTGCAGGTGTATTATCCTAAAAATTATCATGACAAATTGAGGAAGTGAGAAGTTGGATTTTTTAAGTCCAATCTTAAAAGAATCCAAACTTTAAAATATGAAAATATATAATGAAGAGGTATATAATGGTAATAATGTGTTCATGCAAAGGGCACCTGTTTGTTGTGAGTGTTGTTTAACGTTTGTGAATGCTGAGTAGATTAAAGGGTTTTTTTCCTTATAGTATTAATTCACATTATGTAGAGATATTCCTTTAAAATCTCATAAGTAACATAGTCTTGTGGTCAACAGGGTAAGGTTGACAAAAAGTTCAGCCACCAAATACAGGATGCCACAAGTGTCTGACATCCCTATTTAAAGTTTCAGAATTTGCTAACCTCCTGTGGTCTGTTTCTATAATGTCAAATAATGTAATTTACACCGTATCTTGTAGGTGTTTTATTAGTTAGCTTTGAAATAAAAAAAAATTGTCACATAATTTTCATTCCTGCAAATCTTTGAAATTGTCTTCACATGCAGAATGCCACTAGCACGCCTAATGTTTTTCTTTTGTTTGGGAAAGCCAGCAAGTAATTTTTTGTTCAATTTATGTTCAATGTGTAGATATTTTCAATTTGCACACGTTTTTTCTTGTGGCAAGTCCAAATGCTAGGTGTCTTTATTTTTTTTCTTTGCAAAACCTATTCATTTCACTAAGGCCCTCGGGCCAAATAAGAATAACAACTACTATAATTTAACACGTAATCCATCAAAAATCTCTGAAATTACTTTCTGATATGCCCAAGGATAATTCCAAAGAACAGTTGCTTAAGCTTACTATACTCAAATGCTGCACTGACAAGCCACTAAATCTAGTCCCAATTTAGCAAAGAACTTCAGGAAGCCTCCATTTAAGCATGTGCCTAAATCTGGGCAATCTCTAGGCTTGGGTACTTACTTAGAAGTAAGTACGTTTAAATACTGTCCTCTACATTTTCATCTATTGAACTAAGTCAAAATGAAATATTTGTTTATTTTGGAGAACTGAACTACTATTTCTTCAACTCTTTTCATGAATTAAAAAAACTGGTTTTTTACCTTTACACAAATCATGTGGTAGATATATATCAATTCAGTGTTTGTCTATTTGATCAATATCACTAATATAGCTTTAAGTAGGCTCACTAACTCCCAGTTTTCACTTGTTTTCATATTCTGTTACAGTAAGTTGAGTTTTTGTTGGAATTAGAACGTCATGATTAGTGATTTGTCTGTCTTCCCGTGCTATTCTTCCTCTAGATATCCTTGTCTCTAAAAAACCACCTTGGTATCGTCTGAAATGAAATTACTTTCTGTATATAAAAATGTGTAACTTTCTTCAACCATTCTTAGAACTGAATTCATTCAGATAAGTTTTTTGGCCAACTCAGTTTGTCAATCAGGTTTACAAGTTGTAAAATGAAGTGATACTAGTTCTGCAACCATTTGCAATGAGTACTGCTTCCACTCCTTGGATTTAAAATTTTAAATATAAAATAAATTTTCCAGTAGATTTTTACTACATTCCCACTACTTAAACTTATGGTAGTGCATCCGTTGCCAAATGGGCTTTTTAAAATAAAAATGGAGCAGTATTTAAGGATAATTTTTTGAAAGGGACGATTATTTATTTATAGGACAAGAGGCCTTGATTTTTTGTGTTATCATGTGTTCTTTTCTCTAAAATTGGAAGCTAAGCTCCTGGACAACATCTCCACAAACAAGAGGTACCTAGGAAAACCCAAGATGATCTTAGTATCTTGCTCTTTCTGCAAAATCTCATGTCCTCACTCTAGCTGACTTTGGAACTCAATAGAAGTCAGGACCAAAGAGTAGTTGCTTTCATCGCATGCCTGTCCAACAATGAAGAAACTCAGATCTTTTGAGCCTGAGCTAACTCAGCTGCAGATCTTCCAAAGAATGGTGTCTGTCTTCCATTCTGTATGTTGTTGGCAGCTATGACTATTTATCACTAGTTTATTTACTCTTTACTTGTTAATTTATTCAGCAATCTGCAGACATTTAAAAGCGCCTCCATTTTCTGTTCATTTATTTTCTCAATTCATTTAGGACCAAACATAAAGACATTTAGGGGGTGAGACATCTGTTGAAATAAACAATCGTTTAAGCAAAAGAACCGGATTTAGGAAGATTCAAATTTAGATTCATATTTGTATTGTCTGTTTTTTCTTTTCCCTTTAGCTAAAAAAAATGAAACCAAACTTGATTGTTTGCTAGAAATTTCATTCTATTAATAAAAATGTGATTTTTAAATTTTATTACTACAAGGAAATACTTAAAATTAATTTCAAAGCTTGCACTTATAATTACTGAATGAAGACTACAGGATTCCTTAACCCCTCTTGTCTTCCTAAAGTTTTAATTTTTTTTCCCCAAGTGGTTTCGCTGCTGTCCAATGTTTATTTAACTAGTAAAATCTGATGCATAAAAGCATTATCTACAACTTCATAAAATACAGAAAAGATTTCAGCTAAACAGACCAAATTCTTCTCTGGTTTAAGAATGAGACTTCTATTCATACCAATGAAGTTGAATGCATGATCAGGCAGACTGGGTTTAGTCTTGCATTCTGGTTTGACATGATATACCCAATCTGATTTAAGAGTGCTTTCACTTGTATGGGCATACAGTCTAATTGAGAACCTTTCATTAAAAAGATGCTAGTCATTCATAATCAAATCAGGTAACATTACTGTTAGCAAAATTACTTCTGCCCTTAGAGAACAATTCTCAAGACAGACATTTTCTGTTTCTTATTAAAAATGCATGATGTAATAAATACCACAAATATTCAAGTACACAAACATCTTTTGAAATTGAGAGATCCAATGCCCTCAAATTATTCTTGCTCTGAAGACTCTTCTCAATTATGTCAAATCCACATTGTTTACACGATCACAGCATAGTCTGCAATTCACTAGGTAAATGAATGTCTGACATTAGTGTTTCTTCAAACAGATTTGTAGAGGAGAATTTAACTTCAGTGAGACAAAATATTTTGGTCTGTGCCACACAGTCTAAAATGGACTTCCGATTAATTTTTTTTTTAATGTTCAGGGTGATGAGATCTACCAAACAATTGAGAATGCCATTGAAAGGAATAAATTCATTGCAAAATTGTGAAAATAAGTAAGCAAATGCTTTTGATCAACATTTTAAAAATATTTCTTAAGAGATCATTACACATTAGAGATGCAGAAAGTTTATTTGAACACTTTGATGTCAAAAGACCACATCTAATACCCAGCAGTTTGTGTTAAGAAAGATTGCTTGAGTCATGGGTAAGATGATGAGAACAGAATTGCCAAATATTTTCTGAGAATTCAGATTCAAATAAACTGATGTCTGTGGCACATCCATTATTAAAAATTTGTACTAGCATGACAGAAACAGGCAACGTGAAATGTGTTATCCTAGTCACATATCAGTCCCCTAGATGACACTGAGAAGCCAGAAGATGTTGTGTAACAGGACTTACAAACATCATTTGCCAGATGTTATCTGATAGTTGAAGCTCAAGAGACAATGTTATCAAATCTGCTGGTTGCAGTATGTGCGTTAATAAAAGATTGTATGATACCACTTCTTGTTTCCTCTTAATTTTTTTTCCTTTCTTTTCTTTCCTGGAGCTCATTTCTCAACTCTATGTGAAAATCAATATTAAAAGAGAATACAGAAAATTATTAAAAATACTTTGTTCTTTAGCGCTGGTTTCATTATGTGGATTAGATAGTTGGTTATTAACTGCTAACAACTACAAAGTCCATACTGAAATTATATAAAATAAGTTTATAGGTTGGGGTTTTTTTTAATAAAATGCATAGTGGTTTAGTAGTTTAAAAATCAGGTTTGTGTAATTTGAATCTCCGTAATTGTATGTGCTCTCCCCACAAAAATCATTTGTAGCATTAATATTGTTTGTATTCCAGAATATTGCATATCAGTAATATTCCGATATACATATAGATCAATGATTTACCAAGTACTTTTAAATGAAAGGTTTTATTTATATTTGTTTATTTTATTTTTTTTATCACTAGAGCTTTAAATGACTCTTTCAAATCAAGCTAGGAAAAATCCAGCTGTTTGGCAGTCAAAAACTTGATCTGGTCAAATGAAATTTAATTATTGCCTGCTTGTTGGGTAAGCGGCTGACCCATGCTTAAAAATCCCGAGTGCTGTGACTGACAATCATGTTTTACCTGCTGCTGCTGAAAGTGAAAACTGTACTGATACCTCATTTCTTCTAAATATTGCCACATCAGTGGAAGAACTGGACAATCTCTAATCAGTACCCACTTTGCTGTTCTTTTCCCAGTCCCTTCGGCCAGTTAATGGCAATATTGGTTATTGTATAAAGTAAACATAAGGACTTATGAACACTGCCTTTCCAAAGTGTGATTCAATGAATCACAATGGCTTTTTCATGGTGAATGTGATGCAAAAGACCAATTTTCATTCTCTGTATGAGGCTGAGCCAGTCAATCAGTGTAGCACTCAATAAATCAATTGCTAAATTCAGCTCAGATTGTGGGCCTAAACCTGCTTCTGTTAGAATCAATATTAAAATTGTGAGTAAATCCAGTGGAAATCAGATTGTTGTTTCAGACTGGTAGCTTTTGAATAGAGGAGAAAAACGGCAAATCTGTTACATTCCATGGAAACTATAATTTTTTAATCTAAATTCCCAAGTTATGATAATAGAATTAAAAACTTACTCATCTATACTGAATATAATCAGTGTTTAGGGATAGCTGGATCTGGAGTTTCTGGGGTAAGGAAAAGTCAGCGGTAACTGAGTTTTTATAGACATGACTCTAACTCTATTCAAACTCTAGATTACAGATCTCCAGTTATCCACAGACCCATTTGTTTGCTGATGTTCATGACAAACCAGTTTGAGAATTGGTTAGTGAACACAGAGCATGGGGCATAAATGATACTCAAAGAGGACTGAGGATTCATTAGAAGGATGTTGCTGTTTAAAGAAAAAGTTAGAAAGGTTGAAAATACCCTTTGATTTAGAATTTTTCATCCTCTTGATTTTTTCCTGTGGGCATATAGCAAAACATGTCTTACTGTTACTGATGAGCAACAATCTCTATTCATTAATTTAAGTGGAAACCATTTTGGGGTAGGGTTGGTGTGAATTATGTTTGTTTTAGTCAAATACATACTAAAGCATAGAGTAGGGCTTTCTTCATCAAAATAATAAAAATCCTAGCTGACCTGGTGTCTTGTTTCTAACAGATTATGTCTGTGCTAAATCAGTATTAGCAATTAATCATGCTTTGGACTGTTCTCTGGCATGTTTAATTGCATGAAATTGGAGAAAAATGATCTATTTGAACAAAAGGGAATGTCACTCTCATGAAGTTGTAACCAACAGGAAGCAGATGAACTCTAAGACCAAAAACGTAGCTGTAAAGCCTTACTTAACCAAAAATTTATCAAAATGTTTTCCTCCCATAGTCTCAGGAGAAGTTGAATTTCACAATACTGGAAAGAGCGGAAGGGTTATTGCTCCCTTCCCATATATTATTTATATCCTTTAAATATCTGAATGTTATCTTGTATAATAAAATGTAAAATTCATAAGTTTGTGGGTAATTTCAGTAGGAATTCACAGTTTAACACACAAAGTTACCTTCTTTCTGACAACTGGACTATACTGAAACTCTTCCTCAGAGAAAACTGCTACCCTATGCTGTTAAAAAGATGAAGAAACAAAAGAAAGTGCAAGAATATCTCCAAGGAAACTCCACAGTATACTCTGCAGCTAAAGCTGATGAAAACTCATCTTCTCATTCTGTAGAGGGGGCTTTGTACATTTGGGAAAACTGCTGGGGTCAACAGACCAGTGCTCCCTGAAAGGACAATTTCTAGGCAGGAAACCTCCTAAAAGTAGCTGAATGAGAAGGAAAACTCTGGTGTCATTGAAAGTTATATTATTATGGATGCTAAAAGGACAGGACAGAAGACTTATTTTTCCCGCAGTAGTTTCTGGGACTTGGTGTTGATATGCCTCCCTCAGCAATTCATTGAGCTATATGGCTTTTAGAGTTCCTCTTCTTGCTCACTGAAAATGTCTGTGGTGGGCACATATAATTACAATTAGAATTGACAATTTGGTTTAACAAATGAATTTCACTCTTCCTTTGATATATTCTAGGTTTTTTATTTTTCCTTTAGAAAGATAGCATTCAGTATCCAGTGGGAATGAAAACCTAGAATTCTCCCTTTGATCCTAAATACCAACAGATTTCTACTCTGGATATAGAATACATTTTAAAAACATCCTCTGACATTGGCTTTTGGAATCATCCAAAGACTTTGTTATAGGAGAGCACTACAACACAATTAATCTAGTAACTTTCAAAAATCTAGCAATTGCAAAGCTAGATAGTAAACTAATGAATGGCTTTCTGTCTATGGCTATTTCACTTGTTTCCACTCTAAGGATCATATTTTCTGGAGTATTGCATCTGGTTCATCTCTTTCTGGTATGTTATACGGCCAGATGATTAAGCAGTCTGTTGTTTTTACAAACAGAACTCAGTTCCCTTCCAGTGCTCTCTGACATGGTTATTCGAAAGCCCACTTTAGCAAAAGTCCACCTGATGCTTTGCTAGGCTGTAAGAGAAAAATATTTGGAGACAGTGCAAGAAATCTCTTCTAAAGTGGATGGTGAACTATTCACATGTGGAAACTAGAGAAGATATTTGAGTTTCTCATGTGAGATGTAGTTATCTTATCTTCAAAAAGATGTCAGTAGCATACATGCCATAGCTGGCGTGGCCAGCTACAGCAAGGGAAGGTTAGTAGGTGTAAACACTACACTGACCTTTCTGTTTGTATTGGAAATGTGTCTTAATGTGCGGTCAACTACAGGTTATTCAGTACTATTTGAAATAGCACAAGTAATATATTCTGTTGACTATAATAGCTGAAAAAGATGTAGCTCTTCAAAAGAATTGGGAACATTGCAGTGAATGTATTCATTCTGCTGAATGTCCTGAGGTAAAAGTAGGAGAAAGCATTTCTCCTATGATAAAATAACAAAGGTTACTTTATATCACCAAGCTATTCCCAGAAGTTCCCTCTGTTCTGGGAAATCCACTCTATGGACTGATACAGCATGAATGGCCTTTCTGAAAAGGATATGCAGATTTAGCACTCAATAGTAGCAAGCAACTGCCATGTATAGATTGATCCAATCTGAAGAAGTAATGCCTAGCAATCAGTTGTGGCTAAACCCTCTGGATCATTTTTCCCTATGCTTCTGCCATGAACTTAAAGTGTTATTTCCTTGGGCTGGGCTAGGAGTCATCTGTAACAAACCGGTGAGACAAATCCCAAGCCTTAATAGTATTGCACTGAAGTTGTACGACTAGGCCATACTTAGTATTCAACATCATTCAGGAAAAGCTCCACAACACTTTTACGTTACACATCTTTCTTCCTAGTCAAGTTCAGAGACCATTAGTCAATCACAGGAAGCCATTGGGATATTATCTTGGGGAGACGCATACAAGGTGCTGCCCTCGACTGATAGTCAGTCCCAGCGGTCAAGTCAGCTGCACTGTCACAGCAAGGCTGCATTGCTCAGACAAAGTGGGCTCCTGAGCTCATTCAGTCTTGTTTCACATGTTTCCGGGCAACTGGCAGATAAAGGTATATGCAGCCCCTGAAATATTTGTCATAGGATCATTTTTTCCTGTGTTTCCACACAGTGTGCTGCATAAGGGGAATATGATGCCTAATTGGAGCACTCAGCTGCTAGTGTAAATATTTAATATAATAAAAATCATCTGCCAAATAATCCCACACATATCATTAAAGCTCCCAGACTTCCTCTTTCCACTCAGCAGCCTGAGTACGGCATTGTTGCCCCTTCTTGCTCTCCTTTCTCGCTGGGTCAGTTCCAAGAAGCACTTCTCGGATTTAGGTGCACATATCAAATAGTCCAAACACTGTTTGAGGATGAGACCCAGGCTCACATGAGTCCTCTTATCTTCTGACATAGTTCCCACCCATACAAAATTTACACTGGAGAAATAACCTACTCTAAAGTGTTTACAGAGTAGACAAGAGAGGCAAGCAGGCTAAGATCTCAAAGTCTGCCATTGTGTGCATGAAAAAAGAAATCTAGGTGCAACCTCTGTAATCATATGGCCTGTTCCAGTGGAGTTCATTCAGGCACTTCTTGTCTGCTCAGTTTGACCAATCTTAGCAAGAAGTTATACAAAGATATGGATTTTCTTTTTCTGATGATACTGCCTTTTCATTTCCAAAATAGATGTTAAAGAAACAAGTATTAACTTTTGGTATACAGATGTCTGGCTGTTGCTAACACTTGCAGTATATCTCATCTTAGTGAGGTCACCATAGCTGTGCAGTTTGTAAATCAGCATAATATATTAATTACACTATAAAGATACTTTGATTGTGAGCATGACCTGAGTTAGTAAATGTGACAAAAGAAAAAACTAAAAAAAAATTTAGAAATCAAACTTCTGGGCAGCTGTTTGTGTTATTTTAACAATATAAGGAATCTGGTTAAAGTAACTAGAGCAGGTTGACTGCATTTTTCTAAATATGATCAACAAAACTACAGAGCTGAAAAGATTCACCAGAACAAATTTCATTTTCAGCTAACAAGACAATAATTTGTGTATTTTTGCACATCTATTTCACTTAGTATTTTTTTTTGCTTAGTACTTTTCCTTTACTCTCCCCAGCAGAATAACTAACTCCCCTTTGTTTGTACACCTCACAAAAAATGTTTACTTATGGAAATGTTTTTCTGGTTTAGAATTGCTTTAGTGGTTCTTTGAGCAGATTTGTATGCTTTTAAAATCATTTGGTCATCATTTTCCAGTATTTTAATTGTATCATCAAATGCTAGGAGGCAACCACATAAAATACCTTAGAATAATCCTGCTGTTCTGTACTGAGTTCTGCAAGCTCTGCTTTTGCAGAGAATTATATTTCACTCCTCAAGAGGACAGGATTGGTTTAGGCTCCCAGGAATCATTGTAAAAGAACCTGTCTTCACAAATGTGAAAATAAATAGCTGGTGGCTTGCTGAATAGTGCAATTCCCTTTACTTTTCCATAAGCATTTACATGTAAATTCAGGTCTCTAATAAGTTCTATGACAGAGAACCACGTGCATGTGTTAAAATTTCTTAAATATTGATAGGTAGAAGTTGAATGCCTATTTCTAATAATTCAAAGAAGGAAAATGAAAAGACATATTGACAACTGTCTGTTCAATGAGTAAAAAAGGACATTTTCCCTATTTATCATTAGGAAATACAGTTTTTACCTATTGTGACTACTTTGTGTATATATTCATTTAAAAGGAAGTTTTTGTATTCACAAACAGCAAAAACTCTTTCATGTTTCAAATATCAACCCTTTGTAGTATATAGTTTGATCAAATAATTCCTTCATTTCTCATTTATAGAAGAAAAGAAAGCAAAATACCTCAAAAATGAATCACAATCAGATCTCATATCTGCACCAGGATTTTGCAGTACACATTTCCTTCATCTTGACTTCTGACCATACACTAGTTGCTCATATTCTTCACTGTATATACCGTACTTCAGTTATAAAAGAATCTGTGTAATTGAGTATATTCTAGTCCAGATATGCTAAGGAAAATACCAGCTCAATCTTCCATTTTTTGAAAGAGATATTGAAACATCTGTTGTCTTAAATAATTTCACTTCCAAGAGTGAGATATCCATTATTTCTATCAGTACAAGCAACAGGTTTGACATTGACAGTGTGAGAAATTGTCCAAATGAACTTTATATGAAAAGCTAAAAAACCTGATGAATAAAATGTGAGAGGTTTACTGACACGTTTGTGCATTTGTAAGAAAGAAAATACTGTAATTTTTCTACATGACTTAAAATTACTTTTAAAAGCCTTGCGGAATCTGTCTTGGAAGACAAGTTGAACAGTTTTGATAACTGTGGATTTTTTATTCAAAATTTGATCTTTTTAAATAGATTTGTATTAATACTTACTAGTGGAATATCTTGTTGCTAGTAATTAGTTTGAACTTTATGCATTTTTGCTGTTTCTGTTAGATATTATCTATGTGTCTCTTAAAGAAATCACTCAAGCAATAGAATTTTAAACAATTTCACTTTCTGTGCAAGTGACTTAGAGTGACAGAGTGCATGCATACATGTATGCATAGGTGGGTAAATATGTTTCTGTGTGGATATTCCACGTCTGGGTAACCACATAAGATGCTGCAGTTTACTTGTAAACAAAGTCATTTTCATACTTTTTGAAGAGTTGATCCAGTTAACCTACAATCCCTTTTTACTTTACAATTTTCTTTATTTCATAAGATTTTTGAGCAATCACGTGCCTTAACTCATTACAGTTTTCCTCTTGTTTTTGCATTTAAATTCCATGCTTGCCAGCTGCTTAGAAAAGCAGCTCACTGCGTATTAACAGTGAAACTAAAAGTAAAGAAATGTAGCATGGTTTCCATGGGCCAGATATAGAATAGATCCCAGTGCCAGCATCCAAAACCTTTAGAGGCTCCCATGAAGACCTAGTGGATCCATTTGAAACCAGTCTTGAATATTACAGATTTCTCCAGGTTGGATATATATGTTGCCATGCCTCAAAGCAAAGTCCACAATGCAGTCTGCATTGTGATAGAGATTTGTCTAACCTCTGCTAATACGTTAGATTTGTCTTTTGACTAGTTATTTCAATGTTAGCCAATTCCGGTGTTTGGTTATTACAGAATCACAGGATCACAAAATGGTTGGGGTTAGAAGAGATCTCTGTAGGTCATCTTGTCCAACCCCCTTTTCAAGCAGGGTCACCTAGAGTCGCTTGCCCAGGACCATGTCTAGACAGCTTTTGAATATCTCCAAGGATGGAGACTCCACAACCCCCCTGGGCAACCTGTGCCAGTGCTCAGTCACCCTCACAATGGAAAAGTGTTTCCAGATGTTCAGATGGAACCTCCTGTGTTTCAGTGTGTGCCCTTGTTCTGTCACTGGATACCACTGAAAAGAGCCTGGTTCCATCCTTTTTGCACCCTCCGTTCAGGTATTTCTACATATTGTAGGATCACCTCTGACCCTTCTCTTCTCCAGGCTGAACAGTCCCAGCTCTCTCAACCTTTCCTCATATGAGTGATTCTTCAGTCCCTTAATCAGCTTCATGACCCTTTGCTGGACTGTCTCCAGTAGCTCCATATCGCTTTTGTACTGGGGAGCTCAGAGCCGGACTCAGCGCTCCAGGTGTGTCCTTACCAGTGTCAAGTAGAGGAGAAGGATCACCTCTCTCAACGTATTGGCAGCACTCCTCCTAATGCAGCCCAGGATACTGGTGGTGTTATTTGCCGCAAGGATATATTATTGGCTCATGTTCAACTAGGTGACCACCAGAACCCACGGGTCCTTTTCTGCAGACCTGCTTTCCAGCTGGGTGGACACAACATATATTGGTGCATGGGGTTATTCCTCCCCAGGTGAAGGTATTTGCACTTCATTGAGCTTCACTGCACCCCTATAGAACTTTATAAGGTTCCTGTCAGTCCATTTCTCCAGCCTGTTGAGGCCCCTCTGACAGCATGACCCTCTGGTGTATCAGCCACTCCTCCCGGTTTTGTGTCATCCGCAAACTTGCTGAGAGTACATTCTGCCTCATCATCCAAATCATTAATGAAGATGTTAAACAGGATTGGACCCAGTATCGACCCCATTGTAACACTACTCTTTACTGACCTCCAACTAGACTTTGTTCTGCTGATCACCACCATCACGGGCCTGGTTGTTCAGCCAGTTTCCAGTCCACCTCACTGTCTGCTCATCCACTGCATTTTTTTACTGGTTAAGAAAATTACAGATTATAAGCATTTTCTCCTTGGGCCACTCTAAAATTTCTCATTCTGCTTGTTTGCCAGTAACTCTAAATAACCTGGCACAGATTTTTGCATTTCATAAGAAGTTTCAGATGTAATTCTGTGCTTCACAGAGACTTATAGTAAAAGCTTATAGTAACTAAACATTGCAGGAATCTATTATTTGTGGAATAGGTTGTAATATATTACCAAAGGAAATTTTCGGATAGCCTTTATTTTGTTGGTTTTGGTTGGTTTTAAAAGAGACATTCAATGCTTCGGGAAAGAGCCACAGAACTTCTTTTGGATGCAAGGTCTTCCATTTATATAACCTTTACACATTTTCACATTTCTTATGAAAATTCCTGGCTTTCTTTTTACATACTTCATTTCCCCATTAAGGGGATCCCCATAAAAAACTTCACATGTATTGCATTCCCCTCAAGGCCTATTGCCTCCTATTTTTCTCTCTCATTATAGTTGATCAATCTTATTTTTCACAGCAAAATTTTCCTGTCTTGAGAGGTTTTCCTAATGGGAACATGCTTTTCATCAAGACTATCTGTCTATCTGAAGATCTAGCCAGTCAGTATTTAGATATCATTAAAAGGGTTCTGACTCACCCAGACTGGTAATAACAATTTGATTGAATTACATATAGAAGAGCTGCTAAAGTATAATCTGTTTAATGGTAGACTATATAAAAAACAAACATTTGCTGGGTAAATATGCTTAAACATGGTTGAATTTTCAGCATCTCTGATAACACCTTATTTACAAATTGTTGTTTTTATTATAATAATATTAGTATACTATTAATGCTTAATGAAGTGTATAACCTCAGGTGTCATAGATTTTATTTCACTACCACTCTTGAGATGTTGAAAAGTTGCAAAAAGATTATTTTTCAAAACTGAGCAAGATCTACCATATTTCTATAATTTTAACAGATTGTGCACTTCTATGTGCATTGTTACCAATGTTACTGTATTGTTAACAAATGAGAACATAGTTTCAGAATTGTTTTGTGGGTCAAACTGCATGGTCTAGATCACACTTCAGCCTGGATTCTTGCTACTAGCATTCCTTTATATGAAAATTCCTTCATATGGGAGAAATCCTGTCAGGACCTTTTCCTCCTTCTTTCCTCCTCTGCACTTTGCTAATGTGGTGGAGTGTTTTCAGTAAATCAGTGTGATCCTTGCAAACTCAGCAAAAAGAAGAAATGTAATGGTTACGCTAGGCACCTTTTGGCTGTTAATTTGAACCAGTAGTCAAAGTAGGTTTCCTTTAAGTATCTTGCTTTCAGCACTAGATATCAACATCTGAGTACATTAACTAAATATTTAATTACATTTAGTGTTGTTGGTTATCATATCTACCTACTGATCTATAAAACTGCTTAACGATTATTGTTAATTGCCTACTCAGTTATATTTGCAGTCCCTTAAGTTCATGAGTATTTACTCACGATTTATATAGTGCAATGATAAAAGATAACTGGGAAGAACAACAGCAGCCTGGTTATAGAGGGACAGTTTTAAAAAATGATTTTACAACTCCAATTTGTGAAGTCAACACATTCTGACTGTTCAGGTTAAAATGGCTGATCTTGCTTATAGAGCACTAAACCTTTTCAGGTTATTATTTGGTTATGATTCTTACTGTCCTGACTCGACTAAGGCTAAAGGGGAACAGCAGTTTTGGTGGTGGGTTGTTGTTTTTTTTTTCCATTTGATACATTTCCTACTTCCAAACTTTCTCTTAATTGTTTTGTTTATAGATTTTTCTACACTGACCCAATCCTGAAACAATAAGATCCGTTCCATGAGTAAACTACATGGCTCAAACTCTACCTTGGTTTTCCTCTTGTGCAATCCTTTCAAGGCCTGAGCACTATGTATGTGGCTCAGGAGAAACTTAATGCAGAGTGTTTGTACATAAGTGTTTATCATTGATTTCAGAAGACCAGATCTTATCAACTTTCCAGAAAAAAAGTAAAGGCCAGTGGATTTCTTTTCTGTTTTCTTTTTTTCTCCTGAAAATGAGAAGAAGAGTGCAGAACATTCATTTTAGGTAGAAAAGCAGTGCAAGTGATAAAAATCTCCCAGGCAAGACCAGACTATTCTGAAGAAATCATCTTCTCTTGAAATACTTTAGCCTCTTTCCATTACTGGTTTTGGACAGTATCTTCAAACTGGGCCAAATTTTGTGAAACGTTTATTTGTCTATGGATAGTTGTCTATTGAAGCATAGGTCTAAGACCAAACTCATTTCATCTATGTGTTATATCTGGCTATAAAAGCATGATACAAAATGTCTCAGACAGTAAATATAATCATATTTATCTGATTGAAAATAGCACATGTATTAGACTTACTACCTTGTTAACACAATGAATTCCATGGTAAATCCTTATGGTATTTATTCCAGGAAGACCAAATGGATGCTTCTGACAAAGAAAGTGTCTGCTCTTTGTCAGTAGAGATGGTATAAACACAGAATGAAATTTAGATTTCCCTCATTAAGTTGAAAGTTATACTGCAAAATGCAAAATCGCTAAAAGGATTCTGAATGGATCTGTAAATATATCCTCTTTCATTAGACTGATTATTAAAATATCATGTGGTTAGCTGTGTGATGTTCTTGCTTGCCAGTGTATGCAGAAATATTTTTGAACTCACTCTTCTGAAAGAGAGAGACAGAGAAAAGCAGGATTTCATAACAGAAAAAAAAGAATTTGGTATGATAGTATTAATAATTTCTGCATTAATAATTAGTGTGTTGCCATAGCTTTGAAACGTTTCTCATTTCCAAGCAATATATGTATAACTATATCACTGAAGTGCATTGTCAAATTTCAGCACATTGACACTATAGCCAAGATATTGAACAAAACTAATTTTCTCTTTCTCAATTTTTAAGATCCAGATTTTAAGGACCTTGGTGTTTTGAAACCATTGCCAGGTTGGTATGTTGGGTTTTGTTTTTTTTTTAACTTGGAGGCCTTTGCACTCTGATGTAGAAAATATTTTTGTTTGCTGTTCAGGTTTCATTTTTTCTGGTATTTTGTTATTTAGTTTGTGAGTTTGAGATGGGAGGACCTGAAGGAATTGTGGAATCTGTACAAATTGTCAAAGAAGGAAAAGCTTCTGAAACTGAAGCAGTAGACTGTAAATGGTACATCCGAGCACCACCCCGATCCAAGGTCAGTCCTTCATCCACTTGCTGATTTACCATTTAATTTAAGAAATTGACTTTTCTAATATGTTGTGCATTTCTTAGTACAGTCAGATCCTGCTTAATAACTTTACAGCTTCAACTTGTAAACTATATTTTTCCTTCTGCCATGGAAGGGTAATTTGTCACCTCAGCCAAAATAACTTACTTTCTCTATAAATAATGATGTGGGCAGCATTAATGTTCTTTTTGTGCCATAAGTAATTTTCTTAAATTCACCTTTAATTTTGCTCATGTTTTTAAAGAATCAATGTGTTTTCTTAGGCGGGAGGTTATCTTATCACCTTAATTTTCAATATATTTCAAATACCTAATATAGAGACTACTAAGGGAACACTGCTGGCTCCCTAAGGTCATCATTGTTTCTCATCTGGGAACTGTGAAAATGGAGCCAAGGTAAATTGATGATCCTTTGTATGAGACCTTTAGTTCCTTTGGTTTAGAGCCACAGACAAAAAGAGATAGTGTTCTCATTTCTCTCCTACCACAGTCAGCAAGCTATGCCTTTGTAACAAACAGGAGAGGGCTGCAATGAATTTAACAATTCTTTTCTTGGATTCTGTTTGAGTTCTTCTCTTATCCAAGGGTTATCACTTATTATATGGATTAATTATTGTTGGCTACACTACCGTTTCTCCTCTCTTTGCAATTGGAAGAGCTTTGTGCCTCCCACCTACTTTCATTCACTGTGTTAAAGACACATTATATTTTTTCTAGCTGTCTTCTATTGGACTGGAAAGGTTTTACAAGGTAGAATTTATATATCCACTAACCTTTGCCATCTTTAAACAGATAAGGGTTTTTTTGTATAATCTCAGAGCAGACTGTACTGAATATATCTAACTGTTCCAGCATTTGGTATTGAATAAGCAGGAGGAACGGTTTCCAGAAGAGAAAAAGTCGTTACTATCAGCATTTTTCTGTTACGAAAGTTTAGGAGAGGAGTTGAATAGTTGGCTTATAAAGACTACAGATAAATTATTTCCAGAATATAATTTAATATAATTTTTTTTTTTTTTTTTACTTTTGGATAAATTCAATATTCATAGAGGTTTTCAATTAAGTAGATGAGCTTCCCACTTTGCTACATTAAGTAGCTATAGACATGAAATGATTGGACTGACGAATGATTATTGCATATGTTATATACTTAGGTATTAGTAGAAAGGAAACACATAAACACAAAATTAGAATTGTGCTTATTAGAATCAGCACAACTAAATAAGCCAATAAAATTGTCCTACAGTCTTAATTTCTGTTTATGCGTGGTTGGTCAGATAATGTCATTGTGATATTCTTACTTGATCTAACTCTAAAGTTTTATATGATTCAAAGTCCTGCTAGAAATCCCATATTTATGTACCTGTAGGATTTATCCACACTTCACTCCTGATGTAAAAATGCAAATTGTGCAGCTATATAGCCATAAACACAGTGTGTAACAGAAGAATGCCACACTACCACTGTTAATAGAAGATTAAAGATTGTTTAATTCTTCATGAACTTCTATACCTACATTTAGTTATGTTGCATTTCAAAAAATGTATACGAGCTGAATTGCATCTGGAAGGGAGAGTGATGAGAGAGTTCTAGAAAACCTGGAGAAACACTGAAAGTTATTTAATGTCATCTAGAAGATTTTGTGAAGGAGCATGATACCAGATAATAAAAGGCTTTTACAATGAGGAAGGAATGCTCTGATGTCCATGTCTGTAGGATAAGTCATGGTCCTGCACTCCAAAAGAAACATTCAGGTTAGATACTAGGGAAGAAATTTTCAAATGGCAGGGAGGGGATTATGAATGATCAGTTAAGGAAGTTTGTTTAGCCAGCATCGCTAGTGGTCTTAAAGTGCAGGTTAGGTAACAACCTATGAAAATGAGAGAAACATTATTAATCCTGCCTTTAGGCAGAGGGGTGGGCTGGGTCATCTCTTGACGAATCTTGCTGCTCCCATCTTACAGAATTCTCTGGGTAGAGAGATAGGGCAATATAAAAGCATATAAATCTGTTTCCTAACATGTGGAGTTGAAAGTTTTTTCAGCAAGCTAGGAGAAAAAAACAGTTTTCAAGCCTAGATTCATCTCAGACGGGTAAGTCCAATTTAGCACTTGAATTTTCTTAGTCTGGTTTTCACATACATATATATATATAAAAATATACAAATATATACTTGCATGTATACACACATGCACACACACATGTTGTTATGGTATTGCCATACTGGGACAGGTTAAAATATTTTCGGATATTAAGGAAGGATTTAGTGGATAAAATTTTAAATCTTGTACGAAGTGAGATTTATAGTAAGATTTTTTATGGGCCTGATTCAATTGAACTGGATTCTATTGTCCGTATTTTACAGTCAGCTTCCTTTGTGCTTATCTAACCTTGAACTAATGACATAGTACAATAATTCAGTGACATTGTTCTAATTAATGGCAGCTTGCACCTATGAAAACAGGCTCTCCTGCTAAGAACAGTAAGAACTCAGCAGACATCTTTAAATCCACATGTTCCTGCACAGTTTGTTACTGGCCAGAGTTTCTCAGACAGAGTTTGGGTGGATGTTTACATCTTTAGTTTCTTAATTAAACTGTGCCAGAATGTGGGCTGCTTGCAATTTCATTTGGCTTAAGCTCATCCAATCTAAACTGTCTGCAGAAGCAAAATGCAAGTCCTTTCCTTGGTTTGCAATTGCAGATTCAAGCCAAGTCTGAGCTCAACGTATGAGCAATGAGATCAGCCAGGGCGTATGAACTTCAGATCTCTAAGCCTGAGGTTCAAACTGACAGTCTGGGTGTAACATTGCTGCTATCCTCAGCAAGTTGGAATGGGACAGAGAACAGCAAATTTCTTGTACACACTTAAAAAAGAGCCATCACCGATTACCTTATAACACAAAAAACAAAATGCTGAAAATGCATGAAGAACAGAAACTTTCTGGAAGTGCAGAAGACAGCAGAAGGCCGTTTAAACGTGACTTCAATCTATATGCAGACTTGGAGCCTTATATTTGACAGTGACTGGTTGCAAAGTCTATGGGGCCAGATGGGATCCACCCGAGAGTACTGAGGGAGCTGGCAGAGGAGCTTGCCAAGCCACTCTCCATCATTTATCAGCAGTCCTACTTAACAGGGGAGATCCCGGACGACTGGAGGCTTGCCAATGTGACGCCCAACTACAAGAAGGGCCAGAAGGAGGATCTGGGGAACTACAGGCCTGTCAGTCTGACCTCGGTGCTGGGGAATATTATGGGAAGATTATGGAGTGGTTCATCTTCAG
>NW_009208695.1:0-9121 GCF_000690835.1 Fulmarus glacialis
ATGATTGTATGATTCTATGATTCTATGAATCCTAACCAAAATGCAAACATTTTATATTTTAGTCATTCCAGAAATGGCTGAAGAACACTTTTACCATCATGCAAATAGGCAATCCCTACTAAGCATGCAGGTATTTCAACCTCCTCCTCTCCCAGCACCTAAGAGCCTGTTCAGGTAGGAGGAGAGATGCTCCTGTGTGCTGAGTCACCTCTTTGCAGGGTATTTGCAAAATGCTTTGTGTGCTGGAAGTGCTCCAGTCACATGAGAGATCTCATGCAGCTGCATGTTGCAGTTGCAGTTAAGGAATGTGCCTTTTGGTAGGCCTGTTTTCCAGAAAGACCTCCCAAAGCTGAGTGAGTGGAGAAAAAAGTGTCAAATTACTGTCAGTGTAAAAAAAAAAAAAGCAGTAATTAATCTTGGGGAAAAATAGTTTAAACTGTGCTATGGAATGCTGAACTTGAAATTGGCAGTTACTCCTCAGGGAAGAGAGCTAGGAATCATCACCAGCAGTTCTCTGAAGTCATCAGCTTAAGATACAATGGCAGTCAAAAGGCCAAAAAAAAAGGTCAAACTTCATCAGAAAGGGCACTGAGAACATAACAGAAAGCATAATTTTGCTGTAATACAAAATCTCATACCTGCATCCTGGGAACTGTGTGGAGTTTGATCCTCACATCACATAGTGGAGTTAGAAAAGGTGCAGAAAAAGGCAAGAGAAATGATTAAGGATGTCAAGCAACTGCATTAAAAGGAGAGACTTAAAGGGCTAAATCTTCAGTTTTGAGTAGAGAATGCTCAGTGAGAAACACGAAGGCACTCAATGAAGTGAATGCAGGGCTGCTAACTCACCAAATACTCCAGTAATAAAACTAGGTGTCACCCATTAAAACTGGTGGAAAATGGGTTTAAAACAGGTAAAGGTACATATTTTTTCACACAGCAGGCAGTCAAGTTCTGAAATTTGTTGCCACGAATTTTGGAGGCAGATAATTTCAGCAGAGGATAAAAGGAATTAGAAACTCCTGGAAAACCAGTCCAATAGTATGTTAAAGAAAATAAACGGGAATTCCTTAATCAATGATGGTGAACACGGGAGGAGTAGTAAGGACATTGTGACCAAGAGTGCATGCTCTCCCTGAACAGCATCTCCTACTGCCACTGGTGGAGGCAGAATACTGGTCCAGCACAGTAGGGTATTTCTTACATTCTTTTTTTCAACACTGGGCCCTACTGAGATGTAATTTGAATCTGCTTCACAGCATCCTAGTCTCCTCCCTTTTCCACAGCCTCCTGTACAAGAGCCAGCTGGTCTGCAGATTACAGGGTAGTAGATCAGGTCGGTCTAATACTTCTGGTGTGTGGGGTGACAGAATGGTAGAGAGACTACAACAACATGTAGTAAGTGCATGAGAATCTCAGGCAACATCTGAAGAGTGTGAGATATGGTCAAATGGTTAAGTCATCTGCTCCATATCATGCCTGGCTGTTTAAGGACTTCTGTCAGAGGAAAGCATTGAGAACATCAGGCTGATAGATAGTAATAACAAAAAATATAAATTATTCCTTCTGATTCCTTCTATTTGCCTTTTGGCTCCTACTACAGGACTTGTTGAGAGAGTAGGCTTATGGGAGGCGATGAACAAGCTTAAAATCCGTGCCCTACTTAACCACTTCTGATTTTGTATGTGGGAAGGAAGTGGCCTAAATCTGACCCATCTAATATATATAATATATTCCATGGCATGTAATGTTTTGACAGCTTAAGTAGATATACGAGCACTGAATTAGTAACTCATTCAAATCAAAATTGGTATGCCTCCTATCTAAGTATTGCAAGTTCTGGTTTTATTCAGATAATTGTGTTTATTTTTTCTTTTCCAACAAGATAATTGTGCATATTACTTCAGTCTCTGGTATGTGTTAGTCTTGTCCAGGTTTTTTTCTAATGCACTCTCATGAAATTTTAGGTACAGATATCAGCTGTGTCGGAAATGGGGAATGTAGGTGCTGGACAGGAGTAGCAGGTTGAGAATCTATTTTTCCTGCCTCACAAAGACATTATTTAGGTCAGAATTTTTTTTACCCCAAGTACAACAATACATGGACTGTGTGAACACATCATAAATGGGCTAACCTTCGTAATGTGCCTGTTAGGAACATTCCCATTCTATAAATCAGGAGCTGAGACACAGAGAAACTTGTGTTTTGCCGGGAGAAGTCAGTGGCAGAGAGATAAGAAATAGCTCTGGAGTGCCTTAACCACAAATCTGCTATAGATCAGTTGAAATGATGGGCCATGAAGCTAGTCTTTTGGTGGGTTTGACACAACTGCAGAGCATTTCCAGGGACACAGTATGAAGCAGAAAGATGCGTTTTATCTGCAATGTCTAATCTCCTCTAATAATGATAATGTTTGGCACACATCAGATACTTCCCTTCCAACTATTTAAAGCCCTTCGGCATGCCTGTAATACAGGTAATGGTATAACGGGAATCAGACCACTGGGAACCTGCACAGATACAAGGGGAGAGAGGCTAGGTCAGTCATTAGGAAAGCTCTCAATAGATCCCAGAAGTTTGGACCTCCAGTCATTTGCTTTAGTTACATGAAAATTTGTTACTTACTTTTTTCTTCAGTGTTCTCCTCCTCTTCCCTTTTTCTCTTTCTGCATTTCTTTCCTCAATATTGTTTTTTTTTTTCCCCAGTAAATGGCTGGTCGCTCTTGGCGGCTCAGCCTCTGAGTCTTAAACCATTTTGCGCCTCTGCTAAAGTCTTTTCTGACTCCTGAACCCCTGCTTGTGGACTGACTGTCTGGGAAAACTGTATCAGCACTCAAGAACAGGGTTCTCATACTTCACAGAGAGAGAACCAAGGGGATCAGGAGTGTCTCCCGATCATGCTTTATTCATGTGGAAGTCTGACAGGCAAATGGTTGCTGCCATTGCTCACAGACAATGAATTAACAGCTTGGAAATAGTGCTTCCCACATTCCCTCATCTTGTCCTTAAGCCTGGGATCAGCATGAATTGTGAGCAGATATGCTTGCAAGTAGTCTATTTTCATACCAATCCATGTTCTGCAATAATGCTGTAGTGTCCAATTATTTTTGGAAAAAAATTGCTACCTGAAAAATGTTGCATATGTCTCTCCATAAATGTTAACTTTTAAAGGACCATCAGGTCAACAAGTTACTGTGGAGATACCAAAGGGAAGTGGACTGTTACCTCTGTCAGTTGCTATCTTGATGGTTTAGTGAGAAGATAAAAGATATGGACATGATTTTGCAGTACTTAATCCCAAAACTTGAGTTCAGCTGCTTAAAGGAATCTCTGTCTGGATATAGTCTTTGTCTGCCCTTTCCCTCCTAGATCTCATTTTGTTGCCCTTTTCCTCCTCCTTTTACCTTTATTCTCTTCTTCTTTTCCATCTGTATTACCTCTTTTCCCAGAATTTGACAGACACTGCTATGGAGGTCTTCTGAGAAGCCTGGGAAGGCAAGGCGAGGTTCGAGAGCCATTCTACAACATATTTAAAACAGAGCTGGGAAAGCCACTGAAGGATGCCTGCACTCATTTAGTTTTAGCTTTGAAAGCTCGGTTAAGCTAGTTGTTCCTTTAGGTTGCTAAAGTTCAAAGGAGCAGTAAAAGTTATTAAAAGGATAAAAAATGAAAAATTACTTTTATAAAACAGATGTTGCCATAGGTTTCTGGAAAAAAACAATCTTGCTATTTCCCAAACCCATGAGAAGAGGAATGGATGAAGGAACCTTGCTCATTCACAGGCTCTAATTATGAGTGCAATTTCATATTGATTGAATGGCTGAGATAGGGTTATGTGTGTCTGTTTCTCCCATTTAATGGCTCATGTTAGACTGGTCTATAAACAAGCTTCCCATTGGCTTTAATTTTTTTTTCCCCATTCTAGGGAATAAGAAAGCATATAATAAGGTGGGTTGAGCTATGTTGGCAACAGGCTGACTCAGGTGCAGAATAAATCTGGCCCTGCAGCCCTTAGGCAGGTAAGATTACCGTGTAATCTGGAGTTCTGGGGGCTCAAAAAAGGTTCCCTTATTTAGCAAGCAATCAAATCCTTGTCTGCATTTTTGGACACAGTATCAATACAGGCATAAAGCTGAGCAGTTCAAAGATTACAAATGAAGAGATGCAGCTGCTCAATTTCTTTTTTCTGTCAACACAAAAATAAAAGACTAAGTCTGGTGGGAACATATTATACATGCATATAGTTGTAGCAAAGAGCTTAGGCATACTAATACATTTCTCATGTATTTGAAGTTTTATGCCGCTTACTGGAGACTACTGAAGTCTTTGATTAGGAAAGCCTGGAACCAAAGACAATAAAACACAAAAAGAACTGGAAAATCCCCTGTGATATGATTCAAAACTGAAGAGGAAAAATTGTAACTCAAGGCAGAGAACATTCCGTTCTCTCTGAGGACTTGTGAAGGGACGCATGAGGAAGAGTAATTAAGTGCCTAAGTCTTCTTCACTATACGCTGAGTTATGCATGTATTGAGATGAGCATCTCTCTGTAGCCACAAAACTACAGTAAAAGGTGAATTCTGATGTGCTTTTTAGAAAATATATGGCAGAGCAATTTTTTTTACATCTGGAGAAAAGCAGAACACACCATCTTTAATGTTAAATCTTTACATCTTATTTCTACACTTTGGTTGCACAGGCAAGTCCGAAAGATCCCATTACAACTTTCATACTTAGACTCTTGGTGTGTAAGTAATGAATTTGTATTAGTCATTCAAATTTTTGATATGGCCAAGGACTCATTAAATAAGTAATATGTTCCTCGTAACTTTTTTCTTTTGTTGCCATTTATGAAATTGTTTTGACGTTATTATGAGGATTTTGCTTCTTTTCTCCTGCCAATATCAGATCTTATGTTATTGCCCTCCTGACTTCAGCCTGGCATAACTCACTCTACTGCAGCACCATCTATGAGGATGAAGATGTAGATGTTTAATATATGCATCCTGTTCAAAAATCAACAACTGGTCTCTATCTCTCCCTTAAAAAAATCTTCAGAGATTCAGCACATTCTTACATCAAAGAAAGGATTATTGTTTGGAGAACGATCAAGCAGAAAACTACTTAGGTAGAAGATAAAATAATGTGATCATTAATGATTTTTTTAGCAGTCACAATATATAGCTTGCCTGTATTTTAATTAATCTGTATGACTTTTTGTTTCTGTGGTTATTCAGTCCTTCACATCAATAATTTGAGGTGAACTGGGTCTGAATCCTTGCATACATAGACTTCCAAATGAGTTACAGCAGCACATTCAAATGCCACAAGGAAACCATTAGACCTACCCACACTGTCTGTGGGGCAGAGCACCGAGGCTGTCTTTAAGACCAAATTCACTGTCTATGCAGACAATGAACCTGAAAACATGGCCCCAGATATGAAGGGACAGTGCCTAATGGAGCAAGCAAGCTCCTGTGTGCCTGAGCACCCAAAGTGTGTTAACACAATGCCGGCGTATCCAGGCAGCCTGGCTGCTGGCTGGCTGCAGGTGTCCACAAATCACCTATGTCAGTAAAAGACAGGCAGGTTGATGCGTGCTCACAGCCACTCCCAAAACTGCTTTATAGAAGAGGTGTGAACATAGCTGCTAGGGGTGATTCATTGCTGCTGCTTTTCAGTTTATTATTGACACAATCTCATGTGGAGGGGAAGGGGGGAGTTAGTGGATAGCATGAAGAATGAAACTGATGTTATCAGAACGAAGAGGAAAAATGAATAGATAAAGTAATTAGCATGTAGCACCTGTGTTTTGTAGTGATGAAAAGGGGGAATCATGCAGCATGAGGCCAGCTGGGGAGTTATAACACTCAGTATGACAAGAGACATTGAGCATCTGTACAGGGAAGAATGACTTGCACTTGTCTAGGTGCATGGTGTTTTGCACCAGGAGATGCAGCTTCATTAGGATCCCATTAAGAAAGGCACTCAGACTCTGTAAAGTTATTGGGGTTGACACTATAAAGAAGAGGATAGTAAGTGACAGGGGAGTTCAGCTTTGTCAAGCATGTTCAGCCTTGGCTGAGCATGCCAGGAGTGAAGTGTATTTTCTATGATGTGTTTTCTATGTGTCTCGAACATGTAGCAGTGTAATCTGAAAAGTCTTCAGTGCAACCACCCTGGCCCATCTGGGCCCTTCTGCCACCACCTCTGGTACTGATCCTGCCATGGCTTGTACTAAGCGGAGCCAAGGGGATTCTTCAAAGGCAGCCTTATGTCATTCTCCCTGGTTTCACAGAAAAAGAAACATAATGTCCCTCTTTAAAAAAGAGATAGCTTAACTGAACTTCAATTCTTGGAAAAATATCAAAACAGGTATTTAAACAATGTATTTGTAATTACTAGAAGGCTGCAGGGTAATAAGTAAATAGCAGAACAAACTTATAAAGAAAAAGTGACATAGCACTAATCTAATTTCCTTCTATGACACCGTAGTTGGCCATGTGGATACTGGAGAAATAGTAAATGGTTTATCTTGATTTGGTCTTAGGTAATAAAAGCAACTTGGGGATAGATAGTAAAATAAATCTAATAACATGGTGAATGGAAAACTGGTTAGAAAACTGTACTCAAAGGATAGTTATTAATGTTGTTCTATCAAAATAGATGATTGTATTAAGTGCATTTAGAAAGGTCTTTTCCTAAATCAATATTTTCACCTTTTTCACTAGTGACTTAGATGATGGAAAAAACCCTGTATTTTATTTCATTATTAAAATACTAAATAAATAAAATACGTTTCAATAAGAACAAGCACAAAGTAATACACTTCGAAATAATTATTTGCATGATTGACAGATGGAAAACAAACAGCTAGATGGCCTTTCTGGGCAAAATGGTAAGGAGACTTAGTAGACCACAAACTGAATATAATGAAGGGTGTGTAAAAATGTGTAACACACACCTTAAAAGTATGCATGGTAACTCTCCCAGTTAGCTCTGTCAAGACCTCATCTGGAGCATTATGCTCAGGCTTGGGCAGCTCATTTTAAGAAATCTATGAAGCAGAGGGAAGCAGCAAAGATGAGCAGCAAAAGCCTAGAAAATCTGACCTCTGAGATTGAAAGGATGAGGTTTGTTTAGTCTAAGAAAGAGAGAACTGCCTGCGAAAAGGATAGAAACAAATTGTTCTTTATGTTTATTGGAGATCAAGAAAAAATATAATGTGCTTAATTCGGTGAGGGAAATTCATGTCAGACACTAGGGAAGACTTCGTAACTGTAAGATGATTAAGGACTGGAATAGATCCCTCACCAGATACAATACTTCCGGGCCCTTTGATGCTCTTCCAGCCTTCTCACATGGCATGAAGAATCCCTCCCCAGCAGTTCAGTTTAGGAAATGTTTTGTGTAAGTGGAAATGAGAAATGCTAGAAGGGAAGGTGTGGAGACAAGCTCATATTTTGGATTCGGTGAAGACAGCTGGGTCAGAGGAAAGTTCGTGCAGAAAGGATAAGGTGGTGTGAGCAGACGGTCACTCAGAGGTGGAGAAGAAAATGGACCTAAAACCAGATGAGCCCCACTGTGACTCTAAGTAAGGAGAGTAGGTGGCCCACTACACTTGATACTTAAGCAACTACCAGAGAAACTCACTGAAACTGCAAATGTAACTAAAATATCTTGACTTTTCATATTTTGTGTCATTGCCCAAATAATGCAATCTAAATGTGGCATAAGACTTTTAATAAAAGCATCTTCAAACATCCACCATTTGATTAGGTGGGTGAATTACATCAAAAAGGTCAATTATGTTTCATGAACTTGTTTGATAGAAAAGGTGAGAAAAGATTTTATGGAAGAAATGGTGTTTTAAGAACAAAATACAGGCTTTTGAAGAAATTCTTTCCTTTCGCAGCGCTTAGAGAACATATGCTAATCTACATGTATGTCAACTTGCCATTCTGAAAGATTAATCTCCCATTATCCCGTACATTATTGAGCCTCTTTGGGAATTCATGCTTTGTGCATTTGGCTGACAAAGCAATCTTTTCCTTCAGGAAAGCAATCTTTTCCTTCAGGATTCAGTATTTTATGCTGCTTAGTGCTAACCACAGCTGTCCAAGGCCACATGGTAATTCCGGTCAAAAAAATTAATTTAATTGCATTAGCAGAATATTTTAGGGACATTCATAATGGAATCCTAAACTTCATAAAATTCCTGGGCAAGTCTGCTTTCTGCCTAATTATCTATAGGGCACTAGTACCAACATACTATTTCACTTATAAATTTGAACTGATAATAGAATATTAGACAAAACTATAGTGGAAAGCTACAGCTGTGACTAAGTGCAGCAGTTATGATGTTTTACTCAAACCCAGCTAATCCAAAGATCTCCCTCTCAGATGAACATAACCCTTCTCAAAATGTATTTATATGACTAAAATGAAAAAAGCCAAATGGAGTTTAGACCTGACTGATGATGTGAAGGTAAGTAAGAAGGTATTGATGTCCGATAACTGTACCTAGAAATTCCCTTCAAAAATGTGTCCTTGGCTAGGTGTATTTGCACAGAAAGAATAAGTTTCTGTCTCAAAAGAGTTTCCAAACTAATTAAATAAGAAAGAAAAGAGTTGGAAGTACTCAGAGAAGTAAGCATGTTCAAGATTTTGTAGCCAGGGAGTTGGAAATATTATCACTAGTATTTCCGAGTCCCAGCCGAGTGACTCAGCGAAGCTCATTGCCTGAAGAAATCTAAGTTTCACATACAAAAACTTCTTGAAGGTCTAACTGTGCGTTGCTTGCTCATAGTATTTGTCTTGTTGATTTCAAAAGGCTACTCATATGAATAAGGTGAAGGCAGTTTAGCCCTAGAGTTTTCCAGTCTCATTTATTTAGGCTGCTTATATCCCTTCTTTATTTGGAGACAGATCAGCAGCTCTCCCCCATAAAGACACCTCGTGAAGGTAGTAAGTCTTCATCAGACTCTCCCCTCTTTTCTCTCGCTCTATTCTCCCTTTACACTGTCTATTCTGTATAAGTAATTAAATTAAGTTTCTGGTGACAGAGAGGATCTCTCTCTTCTTTATTACAGAAATCCTTTCAGCATTACTGTTTCCCTAC
>NW_009208695.1:9141-53736 GCF_000690835.1 Fulmarus glacialis
CTCCTCCTGTTGAATTCAATATGTTTCAGATTATGTTTCCTCAATGTCTTAGCTTGTAAGAGAAGTTTCTTTTTACAGTTGCTTTCCAGACAAGATTTGGCTGCAATATTGTTGATCTGACTACACTGTTATTTGTATCTCCTACCAAATTAGAATCATACTGTAGCCTTTTACTGTAGTCTACAGTGGGGATTTTTTAATCCTTAAGCAGGAAACATGATGGATTTGATATCTGATCTCATTGGCATAGCAGGATGCTCCTTCTCAACCTTTACTTTTGCTTTCTTCCTCTTCCTCTTCCTCTTCCTCTTCCTCTTCTCCCTTTTCTTCTTCTTACTCTTCTTCTTCTTCCTCTTCAAAAAGCCACATACACGCAGACATCACTGAGCATGTTAAAAAAATCATGTCTTGATCTGATCAGTGTTTCTATATTAGTAATGACTTTTTAAGGTAAGATCACCTGACACTAATCTGTTCTGCCATGGATTAATATATCTCCATTTATTTTAATTCATGCGTTGGTCTGTCAGTCACAAGGTGCGCATTAACCCTTTATATTCTTACATCCCTGAAATGATAGCCTTGTTTCTGAGTTCTTTGATGGAATTGAGCATCTAAATCTGTGCTCTGCACAGAGTCACAGATCATGAAAAACTCAGCAGAATCATCAATATTTGTCCTTCACTGAAAATAGGGCCACTAAGCAAAGTCTGTGGTGACTCAAATTAAGTACCCATTACTCTGAGTTTCACCAATGAAATCTGTAGCACTTCCGCTTCTGTAAAGCTTTTATGATGCCTCGGAAAGGAGAGTGGAGGGCTCAAAACAATGCCTGTCATGACCTGGAGAAGAGGGTCTGATCCCAAAGGTTATCCTGTTTGGTCTGATGTAAAATAATCAGTTGATTTAATGTAAAATATTGCTTCTCCCTGCAAGCTCTGCTTTTCTGTAGTGTTTAATATAGTAACCTTTCAGGCTTCTTGAAGCAAACAAAAGCAAAGGAACCTAATACCAAAGTACTTGGCATCTCAAACTTTAGTGAGACAAGAATAATTTGTTAAGCAACTACTAATTTATTTGGTAGTTTTTTTCTGTAACTTCATGTCTTGTGAATCTTGTGGTAACTGGAAAGTAAAAAGTTGAATTTCAAGACTGCAGTAAGTGTATTCATCATTACTATGATCAGTTGCAATTCACACTGCTTGTATTAAAGAGATAGATGGGTTTGCGTTTACAAATAAGAGTTGCAGTCGGATCTGGGTTCAACTGATGATTAGATCACACACTCCTGTAAAACTCAGTGATGTCTCCCTTAGAAACTGATTCTCCCACCTACACATTAAATAACGCTGTTATTCTGGCAGTAATAGCTCTTTTCAAAAAAAAACTGGTTGAAGAATGAGCACTAATGAGAATGATGGGTTAATGAGCTCAGGGACCCCACATTGCTGTCGGGACTCCAAGTGGAATCGTTGTGCTTCCAGGTAGAGTTAGCTGACACAGATCTGTCTAAGGCATCTTTCACAATGCTGCAAAGTAAGGTGTGAGTGATCAGTCCTGGTCTTCTGCATCTCTGAACATTAAGTTTCATCTGCTTTGGCACTTTAGTGCCAATCTGGAGCGCACTTGTGAAATGGATCTCCTCATAGCCCCCACTTGTGCACTTTGGTTTGCATCATGGAGAAGCTATGGAGTATACAAAATGGCATCCTTCCAGACGAAGCTTAGATGGGAAATTCTCCAAGAGCACATCTAATGCATTTGAACTGCTAATAAGCATTCAGTCCATGGGAGGAGACTAGTGCTATGTGTGAAACACACAGTGTTGAGGTTGGATCCTCTGCACTGTGTTTCATTCTGCAGATCCAATCCAATTCTATTGCACTGATTGCTAACATAGACATAGCCAAAAATATACTTGCTCCCTAATTCAGGAGGTTTTGTTACAGCAAAAGCATTACAACAAAACAGTATCATGATGACTTTATTAATGATGGAACTCTACAGATTTCACTGGCATTACACCTGGAATGATAGTTAACCAATGACATCATAAAATGTGTGAATTTGGATCAAATCATTAATATAGGCAAAGCTGATATAAAATGACAGCTCTTTAACTGTGTATCACCTCAAGAGGATGAAATAAGTATCTTCTGGTAATAATTTATTAAATAGTGGGAACTACAAAGTACTTGTAAATTCAGACGTATATATCTCTGTTAGATAGAAAGCCTACAGATCTTACAAACACTGTTATGGGAGTCACAAAATTACCGGTAAAAAATGAACACGTTTACTGAAAAAGAAACCATGTTTAGACTTCAGTTTCATAAATCCTGGTCATGACATCACGCATTCTCTCCTAGGAAGAAAGATCCTGAATGCAGCATGCAGAGGTTTGATTGAGCAAGTGACTGGATTTGGAGCAGATCTATGAGGAAGTTTGCGTCCCTTCAGTGAAGTGGCTTGGAGGACGCTAGGAACATGTCCAGTAGATCTGTGTCAATGCAGAGTCCAGCTCCTTTGTCTCTCAGATATGTGGCCAAGAAATACGCTCACAGCATAGGAAACTAGCTGTACAACATTTGGCATCTTGGCAAGGAAGGTAGCTTTAAACAATATTTGCACCTTTCAGTGACACCACGGAGACCGAAAAAGTGTTTGGTTTAATTTAGACAGCACTGTCTGTAATTTCCTAAGCATTGCATGGCATTTAACCCCCTTTTGACTTACTCCTTCTGACCTCAGAGTGCTTTTTGTGCTTGGAAAGAGGTCCTAGAGGAAAAGTGTTATGGTTGCCTCTCTATATTGCTCAGGCAGTCCTCCCCTAGACAAACAGAAATTTTAGTCTGTTTATACCAACTGGCACTTTTGTTTGTTCTGAACCTTGCATTAGAAAACTTTATCTCCTAAACATAAGGTATTGACCACATTAAAAGACCTCTAGTGTTTTGTCTAGATTGCATATGCCCGTGGTCCTTATGGCGCAGTCTCAGAGGATATGATGGAGAATGATCATCTTTTTACGCAGTATTCACAGGATTGTTTAATGAAGCCTATAGAGAAGATCTTCTTCTTAAATTTTTTTGGCATTTCTGTAATAGTCTTTATAAAATCCTCAGTTTTCTGTCTTCTTACATTTTATGGCTTTTCCACATGTACTTCCTCAAGTGGGGGAAAAATATTTCCTGGGTGTTTTCAGGTTTGTTAGAACTGTGTGGAACTATAAAAGGATGTTCCACTTGGCCTCATAGAAAAGTCCTAAAAGTTTACAAAAAAATTGTGGCCTAAAATTAGAAATCATCTGAAAAAAAAACCCCAACCTTACCAAAAAAGATGACTTACTGCTAGTACCACATCCTGTCTTCCCAAATGCTTCTACAGCCCAACAGCTCCAGTGCTTTGCTCTCCCTCTCAGCTGGTCTATAATTCTCTGTACTATAAAAGAGGGCTTTGCTGTCATTTTCCTGTGGTTTTTCTCTTTCTCAGGCACCTCCTTCAGCTTTCAGCACTGCATTGCAAGCTCCAGATTAGATCCCGCTTTCACATATAGCACAGTGAGGGGATTATGGCCTCCCTCACCGTTTTCCCTTCACTACAGTTTTATAAGCAGTGCTTTGTTTCAGTGGAGGAGCGTGCTAGTCTGCACCACATTTGGTATTTCTACCAGGGAATGTGGCACTGTGACCTGGTGGAGTTTTACAGACTGTCAGTGTTACTAACAATGCAAAGGGCAAAAAGCAAGTATAAGTTGGACCCTAGCACACTAAGTTTTCTTACTTATATAGCATGTGAGCACACCTAAATTTCAGATTCAAGAAATATATGACACATTTTCACAGAAGATGAAAATCCACCTTAGGCATGAAATGTCCTTCTCTTCTTGTGTTTTGTAAAATAAGACCCTTGCAAATGCAAATGTGATGGCAGTAAATAAGATAATTCAGCAAAACCTAATTCATAAAACTGAAAATGTATACTCTCTTCCCTCTGGCAATATAGTCCAATGTTTAAATCAAGCTTCATGTTTCTTTTAAACAGTCTTTAAACCTGCCTCAATGGAAAAGTTATTCCAAAGTTTGAAAATATCCCCTATCATATTATTTATGAACTCAAAATATTTTTCCAGGACCATATATTATTTCTAAGCTTGTTTCCCCAGGAGTCTCATTATGAAATGAACTTTAAAGCTGCAATTGGAAGGTGAATTTAATACCAGTCATATAAAATATAAAGTTCCAGTCCTGCAAACACATCTATGTCTAACTTTAAGCCGATGAATATTTCTACTAACTCAGTGGAAGTACTCCCACTAAAGTTAAGTACATCTATTAAGTGTTTGGAGGCCTGGATCTGAAAGTACCACAATAATAATTATAAGTAAATATTTGTACAGCCTTTCCTCTCTCTAAATGTTTAATTCTCTGAGCATCTTTAGGATTCCTAGCTAAGAAGTCTGTTTTGCAATATTAAAAGTTTTGGAGCAAACACAAAAGCTAGAACTCTGCAGACCTTGCCAATTTTGATTTACATGGGCATCAACAATTTCTGGGTACTCCGATTCTGGTTTGTATCCTTGCAACTTAAGATTAGTATGTTGTGTTCAACTTAATACAGACAAAGAAAATTTAGTAACTTCAGTTGCAGCATTATGAAATACAAATGTGTTGGTTTTGGTTTTGATTGAAACCAGAAACAGACAAATAGCTGCTTATTTGGAAATTCTTAAAGGTAGGTCAAATTTAGAAAAAATAAGTTTGTTTTGGAGAGGACAATGTTTCCAACTTGTCTAGGCTAGAAAACCAGACCCTGACTGAAAACATTTAAACTCTTCTTTAGACAGAAATTTGCAGTTAAATAAGTGTAAACACAATTTGACACCTTTTTAAGTGTGTTTGTGAGCACAAGCCCACATTTCAGCTGTAACTGCCACACTTTGTTTTACATATGGACTATTTTTCTTATCAGAGCCAAAAAGAAACAAGAGGGTCGAAGATGAGTCTTCCTACATTTCACAGGCACACAAACATACTAGCAGTTTTGCTTCATAAGATTCCTTTTAAGTCAGAATTGTTGCATGTTACACGTTCAATAGGTTTAGACATATGTATTCTTTTATTATATATTCCATATTTCCTTGTATTCTGCCTGTGCACATGTGATGGCCACAGCCCATCAGCATTAGAGTTTCAGAGACTGCCAGAAGTTCACAGTAGATGTGTGTAAAGCATCTACAGCCCAGCTTTTGAGGAAGAAAAACAGCCACTTTGCAACCAAATACACTATATGAGAATTGAAAGCAAGTACAAGCTTGCCATGGTGGTCTCAGCTGCATTCATGGATAGATCAGTATCAACTTCTGTAGAAAGTGCTTTGCAAATACTGAGGTGAACCATATTTCAAAAGGGGCATGTAGATGGTCCACAGATCTGTAGAAATATCCTGTCACATACCACACTTTTGTTGTTAACACAAAAGCGGTGAGAGAAATATGTCATTTTGCACATTTTGGGGAGGGGGAAGCATGGCTGTGGCAAAGGAGTCAGCTTCTTTTGGAATAAAAGTCACCCTGATGACAACAGGATACATTCATATACATGTGGAGACAAGTGTGACTGTCAGTGAATGGAAGTTAGCTGTACACATCTGGGCAGGATGCACTGATCATCACCAGGGACCAGAAAGGTAATTACAAGAGGAATTCCACCTCAGTTTAATTTGCTGAGTGTAACTTATGGGCAAATACTAGGAAGTGTGGGATTTTAATGCAAAAATTACCTATTAAAATTTGAATGGACTTTACAGTGTAAACTTGTGAACATTTGCAGTATATCATTTTTTGTCTTTATTTTTAAGCAAACTTGCACGTCAGCTCAACATATAATCTCTCCAAAAGACCTCAGAAATTAATAATAATGCTGGTATTTTAAATGACAATAGGAAAGTTAAACAAAACATAAGCACAGAGGAAATACTGAATGACTCCTATTATATGAATTCCACCATCGATTAAATCAAACTCAACTGCCACATTCAGTGTCTGCAATAAAAAGAAAAGAAAGTATCCATTTGGATAAATCTAGATGTTGGTGCATTCTTAAAAAAACCCAAACAAACACATATAAAACCACATCCCACAGTTGCCACAATCTTGTGACAAAAAACCTGCATCTTGAAAGCTACTCCATAAATAGAATGAATTGTCATAAAATACTTCTATTTAGTGAAGAATTCCCAGCCTCTTGAAGCATACAAATACCAGTTACTTCCAGATATCCCTGACTCTTGTAGCACAACACTATAGAAATCTCCCTTCCCTTGGCACGCCAATGCTCCTCCCTGCCAGGGTTCTGCACGCAAGTCGACACTGGGTCTGATGGAAGGGTTGTTTTAGATGATCTTTACCCTTTCATCAGGCTTCTAGAAAGAGTCATGTTTCTATTCCCATACCCAGGGTTGCAGTAGTAGACGAAAAGGAAGAAAAACCAGCATACAAGTCAGAGAAGATAGGGTTGACAAAAGTCTTTCTTCTTCACTCCTCACCTTTTCCATGCTGCGTTGTATTAGACCCTGAGATGGGTTTCCTTTCCAAAAATGAGAAATAGAGGACAAACACTCGGATACCTTGCCTGAAAAAGACTTACAAAAAACCTGTCAAACCAACAGTCTATGGGAAATAGCCAGCGAAATATCAGTTCTCCTAGTTTTATTTCTTATAATTGAACCCAATCTGTAAAAGGTTTGCACTGGTAACAAAATTCAATCTGCTAGAGTAAAACCCTTCCTTGGAGCAAAAAAAGCTATCTTTTATCCATCTCTCAAATTAATCTTTGCCAAGAAAGTATACATAGCTCAAAAGTTAAACAAGATATTTTTGTTCTTAGCTACCCACAAAAGAACATCCTTCAATATTGTTTTGGAAATACTGCAGCACAATTAAGAAAAAGCATAAATCATAGAAAGAATATTTCCCGTAGCCTTTGAAATGTTCTAAAGCAGCCTGAAGTGAAAGCAAAGGCCTTTACTGTTGCTTAATGCCAAGTGAATATTCCTGTCCAAGAAACCAATTTATGATTAAGATCTCACAAAAAAAAAGTTCTCTTGTGTTTCAAAGACAAAAAATGTTACAATGCTTCCATATATACCGCTTAAAGTAAAGGCCATCCAGGAAGTACTACCCAATAACTGCAAACAGGACTTCATGACCTGCTGGGCAAGTAACAGCTTTGGGTTATGCTCAGATCCCAGTTGTCAAAGCGATTTTAAAGCGGAAAAGAAATTTTGGGGCAAAGGAAGGAGAGTCATAAGAGAACAAGGAGAAGGATACAAAGAGTTTTAATAATTAAGGGCCTCAAAAAGAAGATCTTTTATTTCAACTCTGCTATGAGAAAAATGTGGAAAATGAAGCAAGCCTACATTTTCTCCCCTCTCCACCCAGTCAGGTTGTCTGAAGGAGCTCTTGAAGACAGAGGAAATTGTTCAAAGGTCCTTTTTTGGAGGACCTTGGTCTCCCTGACATCAGAGTGCACACTGGCTCAGCTTATTAACACAGAAGCAAAACCATGTTTGCACTAAAGTCAATAGTCAAATTCCCATTTAATTCCCTGACATTATCAAAGGTACTTCAGGAGTTTATCTCAAGATATTTGGTAGACACACAATATTTCCATTCAGACTCTGGAAATTCTTGGTTCTTGTCTCAGCATTTTTTCTCAGAACTGGCTTAGTCGATGTGTGTATCTCCCCTTTGATAATGAAGGCTTACGAAATGCCACTGGAGCTCTATGTACCTACTGCTGGTATTTTCATTTCTGGTCTTTGCGTATGTGCAAGTCTGAATCTTCCAGTCTGAGGTAAGGAGATACTATGTGAGTAAATAGCTGCACTGGATCCACAGAAAGGATGAGATCAAAGGGCAGACATACTTTCTCATAATTTAGAAGGTGCCTCCACATCATTACCCCATTTTTTTTAGCCGAGACAGTTATGGAGACAAAAGCAAAATAAACACTTGTGGATAAGAGGAGTTATTTCTGAAATTAAATGAAGTTTTCAATCTATGCAAGCTGATTACCAGTGGATAGACCTTAATTTGTTAGAATGGAGGAAAGTGAGAAAATTAGGATAGGCACAGCGTCTCCTTTACTGAATATTATGTAATAGTTATTTGATTTTTTAATAACATCATATAAACAAGCAATAAAGTGATCAAAGTTCCAATCTTAAAAGTCGTCAGTATAGAAACAATGTTAATGACACAAGGATTCTTCAAATAGATTTCTAGAAACGATCAGTTTAGTAAATACAAATGCTGTAATTTAAGTGCTCCAGTGCTGGAGCACTTGGAAGCTGGACAGCTGAAACATCATTTAGAAAAGCATTCATAGCTAGATTCCAGACATTTTGAAATGCAATCTGTTCTGTACTTATATTTGTGTCCAAACATTGCTAACAGTGATTTTTAAAAGATGTATAAACTGTGTAAGATTAAGTTGATTCAAATGTAAATGGTTCACAACCCCATAATGAAATTATCATGTTAGAGCACTCCCTTTCAATGTCTTATAGTGAACTACATTTTATGCAAAAGGACATATTTTTTTCCCTAATTCCTGAAGAAGGTAAGTGGTGTATCAGGAAAGGCACACTTTATGCAGGCAATGCAAATATCAATAATCTTGTAAAGATCCCCATTGATGTATTTTAAAGGAAACAAAAATTTTCCACTTAGAAGAAGGAGAGAAAACAGGAAACAATGACATAAAGTGGAGAGCATATAATATGGGTTAGATGGACTAATCTGATAAAGAAGAAAGTTCCCAGAAGCTCTTACTAACATCATTTTCGAGAGGGTTGTACTGATTTCTTTAAGCCAACAGTGCTTATTCAGTTTGGACCTGCTATAATCCATTAACTCTGATGGACTGACTTCTGATTTACACAGCTGTGACACTAAAATCCATCTCTCTATACTTCTAGTTACGCATCTGAGTATTGATGACATTAAAAAGTGAAGAAGAAAAATAGGAAACTACTTTTCAATTAGTTTGACAAATGATAGCATAGTAAGAGTCCTAAACAGATATTCCTATGAAGAGTAGATAATACTTTTATTCATATGACATAACTGTCATGACATCTAATGTCAGGAGATTTTGAAACATAACCAAACCTGAACACATCTGAAATGAGTATCACATCAGTTATGTCTTCTGAAGAAAAATACACCAGTGAGGAGCCCTGAAATTGATTCTGCAAAATATCAAACACTAATCCAGCAAAATCTTCAGGGATGGACTTAAATAAGTTATTAGGATCACTGAAATCAACAGGGCGAGTCTAATAATAATAAGGGGCAGCATGCTCAGCACCTTGCAGTTCGATATCCCCAATAAGAAATGTAAATGCAAAAGTCAGTGTTCACTTTCTAATCCCACCATTCATCTTCTTCGGATCTGAGACGAAGGTGGCTCTAGGTGTGAGTGACATTCATAAGCAACACGTCTTTTCTTTATCACTGTTTAGAACTCCAAGAAAACTGAGAGAAATTACATTTGCTGCCCTAGAAATTGTCTTCAGTCACAGCCGCTTTCCAATACAACCCCATATTTCTGAATATGATCTATTAAAGTATGCAGTGCCAGTGGCTGCCTTTATACCTTCATGTGCTTTACAGCATAAGAATTATGGGGAAGCTGTATGGTCTGAGAATGGAAAACAGCCTGCTCAAATAACTCAATGCCACTGAACTTGTTGTAGATGCTATAACTCAGCTTACATATGTTCTTTGTCTCTTACCTTCTCTTAATCAACATTTTCTTCATGAATTTCAACTTGAAGTTCAGCCCAAATAAAAAAAAAGAGATGGAATAAATAAATCGATGACTAGGTGAAAGACATATTTATTATCAACGAGAGACTTTCTGTCTTCAGACAGTCCTCAGTCACTGTTTAAGAAAACTTGTTAAGTCTAAATGCGTCTTCTCTAGCTAAGGACTGAATGGGAATTGCTTCCTCACTGAAGATCTGCTCTGCATGCTAAGTTAAACAGGAAAAGAAACCGGCATGGAAGTGTTACTTTTAGCATCTATAGTACAGCAGTAAATCATGGTCATAGTCTTCAACCTCAAGACCCAAAAGCCTCTTTTCTGTTACTGTTCTTCAGGCTCTGCACAGCTTAGTTTCTTGTCTCTTCTTGCTTCCCAGACGCATAGGGAACTGATGAGAATATCATGACCCTTTTCAGACAGTCCTTTGAACTTATCCCATAGTTGAATCATTAGGCTTATAATATCAAGAGCTTTTTTTCATCCATGGAGAAAAGGGCTGAATTTATCCTAAAAGCCTCCTCATAAACACTGTTTTGTAGATTATTTTTCTATTTATCAGGAAAGCAGCATTACAAGAGATGATCCCACCGGCCATGAAACTGTAACTTCTTACAACTGTTTATCATAGTATGGTGTTTTGATAACAAGTTACTTCAACACTAGCCATTTGAAAACAGTTGCTTTTGTATTTCCCTGGGGTACAGTTGTCTCACATCAGAAATGCTATTTTGTGAGAGGTTTCAGTTGCTCTGGCAACAGCCTTTGACAAGTTCTGTCTGTGAGGCTGCAGAGAAGAGAAATTGCTCGGAGGAGAGGTCCATGCCCTTCTCCCTGATGCTCTGACTTTGCTGTACAAACAGTACCATGTTTCTGAGAGCCACCAGTAAATACATATCAAAGAGTACATTCCCCGATTGTCACAGGGTATTACAGGGAAAGGAACTTATGAAATAAATACACTGGTTAAGAGTTAACTGGTTCTGGTTCTATCATACACAACACGTGAAGAAACAGAACTCTGCTGTTATGCATACTCTTGCCTGAAAATTTCACTTTAAAAATGATGGTAATGCAGCTGCCAGGCCCACCATGTGTCTTTGTATCAGAGTATTGTACCATCAGAGCTGAGAGCACATAGAATGTCAATAATAACAAGATTTTGAAGAGGTAATTTCATGCATGTTTATTGTTTATAATTTTTGCTATCAGAAAAGATGATGTTTCTTGCCATTTTCTTTCCTTTTTTTAGGCAAGATGATAATTATGCATCTGTGTTGCAGTATGTCAATCCAATCTAATTTATTTGGGTCAGACAGATGTTCCTTTCTACCAATTAATCTTAGCTTTGGACACTGTCTCTGTAAAGTTGCTTCTTCTGTCATGCCACAGCAGATCCCTCCAGATCACCTCTTTTTCTTTGGATTTTGGGTTGTCAAAAAAAGTTTGTTTATGGAGCCTCTTGCTACTGAAGTCCAGGGAGTTTCTGGAAAGAGCCCCTTGACTTAACTCCTTCACTTGCTGAGTGGTGTGTGGGTGCAGTCCCCGGGCTTCTAAAAGCGCTGCCCAAAGATTAGCTGTGACAAACCTTAAAGCTTTTTTCTTACAGAAAGGTGAGATTGTCCCAGATTATACAAAAGCTAGTTTTGGCTACATGACTGTACAAACTAGAGATTTCTCCTCTCAATCTTCCGTTGTACTTCATCTGCTGACAGAATCAGGAACCAAACATCTTAAGAAAATTCGAGCTCTCTGTGCTTATAAGGTATCCACAAGATTCTGGTGTCACGTAGTAAAGTCAGTGACAAGATTAAGGAATGTGAGGTCAGCAGTATGCTCTTGTCTGACAGCATTAAGCTGTGAAATTAGTTCTTGGCTGCATGGCAAATTTGGGATCAGGAAAAAATCAGATAATTTAGTAAGCAATCTATGGGTGTCTAATATCTGTCAAAGTGACTCTACTTACACTGTCAACAGTGTAAGTATGACAGAAAGTTAAATGTAGGATATAAGTAGCTACCATTTATCATTTTGTTTGGTCATGTTGCATAGAATGAAACTGTTTCTGCTGTGTCAGAAATAGTGTGGCCAGCAGGAGAAGGGAGGTGATTGTGCCCCTGTACTCGGCCCTGGTGAGGCCACACCTCAAATCCTGTGTTCAGTTTTGGGCCCCTCACTACAAGAAGGACACTGAGGTGCTGGAGCGTGTCCAGAGAAGGGCAACGAAGCTGGTGAGGGGTCTGGAGCACAAGTCTTATGAGGAGCGGCTGAGGGAACTGGGACTGTTTAGCCTGGAGAAGAGGAGGCTGAGGGGAGACCTCATCGCGCTCTACAGCTACCTGAAAGGAGGTTGTAGCGAGGGGGGGGTTGGTCTCTTCTCCCAAGTAACAAGCGATAGGACGAGAGGAAATGGCCTCAAGTTGCACCAAGGGAGGTTTAGACTGGACATTAGGAAAAATTTCTTCACTGAAAGAGTGGTCAGGCCTTGGAACAGGCTGCCCAGGGAAGTGGTTGAGTCACCATCCCTGGAAGTATTTAAAAGACGTGTAGATGAGGCGCTTAGGGACATGGTTTAGTGGGCATGGTGGTGTTGGGTTGATGGTTGGACTTGATGATCTTAGAGGTCTTTTCCAACCTTAATGATTCTATGATTCTATTCTAAAATATGATAAATATGACAGCAGTGAGCAAAAATCTTCTTGCCATTTTCAAAATCTGCTGCCTACCAGACTGTAGCTCCTGTCCCATCTAATGGCACAGAAGAGTTTATTTGGGACTGAAACCAGTGTGAGGCCACACCAGATGTTACAGTAATCCAGATCCTGTTTTGTAAGTAATGTGATGATGGGTTTTTTTTCCTCTGTTCTTCTAGGATGAATTCTTTTCCTAACTTGCAGTCACATTTTCAAGCTCTTTTTGCTGCTGTCTTTTGGCGAAGTTTTCTCTTCTGCTTTTAAACTAAATTTCTACCATACAGTGCTTTATGTTTCACAATAAAAAGTCATGTATCAAACATTCTATAAAATGTGAGGCAGATCTCCCAAAACTGAGACTGGCTTTAAAATACAATTACAATAAATATTAATGGATTTCTGGTTTTCTTTAAATGTTTCTTGCTGTGAGCATTTAAAATTTGCATGTTGAAGTTTTTCCATCAAAACTGGAATGCTAGAAAACTTCCTCCTTTTTTTTTTCTGTAATGAGAACACCTGCAGTCTTTAAGTATCCTTATTGTAGCAGTTGAGAATCTCAAGGAACAACAACTATCGCAGGACTGTTAAAAAAAATTAAGAATTGAGAGCACTGATAATTGTCCTAATTTTATTAGTGCTGAACCTTACAATTAGATTTTCAATCAGGAGCAAGAAACAAAGAGGTATAATATGGACTCTGCCTCTAAATTTGCATATAAATGAGTGGCACATTCATGATATGGTGATAGTATAAAATCCTAACATAAATAATTCTAGCACTGCTGCTATATAATCAAAGCAGTAAAGAAGCAGGAGAAAGGAGGCCCCAACAATGGGAAAAGGTTAGTGCTGACAATGTCTTATAGCATAGCAGCTATAATCAGTGCTGAATACTGCTATATGCATTCTATCGGTAGATTTTAGGATGCATGTTTTATTGAAGATGATATTCATAGCTCAGCAGTGGTTTCAACAGTGAATTTGTGACAATTGAAAGTCGCAAAGAGCATGGAATTTATGGCAAGCAAAAAGCAAGGTTTGCGTATTCATAGACTTAATTAGATGTAAATTGAAGGCTCCCAACAAAGATTTTGACCCCACCCTGGGCTTCAGAAGCCCAGCTCACAAAAGGTTTTGCAGACTACTGCTGTGAAAAATCAGGAAAAATGAGCTTCATTTCAACAGGTTCGGGTCTTGCAAGGCCATCAAGGTTCTAACGAGATTTTTAGAGAAGTCACTGACAAATCTAATGATATACCATGCTGAATGAACTAGAAGTCCTGCAGGAAAAAAATCATACGTGATCTTCTAATTATTGGTACTGCATGTATATGAAGGGATGGAATTAAGGATTTATGGACTACATTGTTATTCCTATGTCTGAGGCCATCACAATGAAACCTCAATGTTCTTTTGTATCATTTTCACATATTTCTTACTGTGTAGTAAAGTATCTTCAGTCTAATAACTGTTCCATCAATGCAGAAGTGAAACTAGAAGTTACACAAGAGCAGAAGATTTGTCTTTCACTGTTAGATTGCATATTCTTATAATGATTGTTTAATTATTCCCCTCTCATTCTTGTTTGTGTATAGGCAGAATAAAAATGTAGGAATGGTTATAACACTGACAGAAATATCAAAACAAACCCATATATGTTGTTTGAATAAATCTTAATGATTATTTAAATATCATAACACTGGAGTGAAGTTTTAAGCTCATTAGAACTAACTCTTTCTCTTTATAGATAGTCTTACAGAAATTCACAGGGACTGTATGCATACAGAGCATTTAAATTTCTCAGTAATCACAGTGAAAAAGAACAAATTCAGCTCAAGGGTGTCATTCAGCTATATTGTTGGTCTCTTTCTCACAGACTACGTATTATCTTCTTCCCAAGATATTCTTTCTGGACTTTCGTAGCCCTGTTAACCCTGTGTAAGTGCTAGCTATATGTCTGCTCTATCACGTCCCCAGAAACCAGAAACTTCCTCCAACTTTATGAACAAACAAATGGATAAGTCAGTGGTGCAGGAGAGGTAGGTAGACCACCTAGGCTCCTTTAAAGCCCTCTGGGTCTCAAATGTTTTGTGTTATTTCATTTTTAAAGAATGCCTTTTCATCATGAATGACGGGCCTGATGACTGATAAAGACAAGAAAGTACCAAGAATATATATTAATTTACTTACTGTCAGCACTTCTAGGGATGCAAGTTTGAATATAGCTGTATTAGGGTTGTTACTTTTCCTACCCACATATATACTTTTTTTTTTCCCTACCAAAGAAGTGGACAATGAGAAATGCATTGGCAGTTTATCAAATGAAACATCTGAGTACATGCTTTGTACCTCTAGCACATTAAAGCACACAATCATTCAAATTATGAAAACTTTGCAGCTCTCTATTACAACAGAAGAACACAGTAGGGTCTCCTATTCCACTAACAAGTTAGAATTTGCTAATACATGTCTTTCTATGACACTGGTTCTTGTCGACTATTTTCTTGTTTCCTTGTGCTGAAATAGTAAGGAGTTTTGATCAAATCAGCCAAAAGATTCTAAAGGCGGTTGTGATACTGAACGGCAATTCAGTCCCACTGAAAGAATTGTGAGCTTGTATCTCCTCTGATTAAGTACTGCAGTTTTGCACCATATTGAGGTCTACACGAACCTTTGCCACACAAACTCAGATTTGTGGCATAAATTAGCTATTCCGTTTTCAGTCTTAAAAAGGGAAGCACACGGAGGAATTTTGTCTTCTTTTCCAAAATGCTTTAAGTTTATGTTTCAGCTATTTTCTTGTGTGGTTTCAGTCTCCTGTTGCTAATTAGAGCAATCTTGGATGCCATCTTAAAAAAAAGAAAGAAAGGTTATTTTATGTTTTTCTTTCTGGATGTAGAATCAATAGCATTAAGAGGGAGTGCATTTTTCCATGTGCCTGATAGGACCTCATAATAAGTTGCTCATAATAAGTTGTGAGTAGTAATTAAGGTTGATCCTTTTAGTTCTTCCTTTAATATTTCCTCTTTTCTTTGCCACATCTAGTAACAATCCTAGAAATGTGAATTACATCAACATCTTCTACCCTAGCAAATGTGAATACCAATTCAGTTGTAGAATTTATTCTAGAGATCCCAAAGCCACAGTGCATGTAGAAACTCTGGATGACATGTTTACAGTATTTCAGAGCCACTGATAAATCATTCTGTTAGTCTCATAAAACTGTAAATGTTCAAAATAAACAAGGCATTGATAAGAGATTAATCATCTTCTCACCAACTCAGTGCTCTCACGTGTAGGAGAATTTATTTTGGAAAATGCCACATTACCTGTAAATGGGTTAACTCTCCAGTTCCCTGGAGAAAAACTACTTGTATTCCATTAACAGAGTTTAAGCATTTTTTTTTTACCTAAATTTACTGTTTTTTCAAATATTCCAATTTTATCTCTTACTGTTCCATTTCCTCCGGTATGTGGAATTCCTTGCTTGTGCGTTGATATACCCTGTCTGCACCAGCTAGCAAAAAGTTTCCAAACAAAGTTTGGGATGTAGATTTAGGCTACATGAGCCTGCAAATAAATGTGGGCCCATTTACCAGCAAAATGGCTTTCCTCCCTGCTGTATTTTTAGGACAGGAATTTAATGAGGCCTTTGAACTTCATCTTGTTCCCTTTAAATGGTAGACTCTGATGTCTTTGCTTTCTCCAAGACAGGCCCTCATGTGTAGAAAACAGCTGAACCTCAGCAGCCCTCTTTGCCAGCTGTACAGCCTGTTCCTTCTCTCAGGAGCTTGGGGAGAAGCTGGTAGAAGAGCTTACAAACAGAAGATGTTGCTTGCTCTAAAAATATTGCTCATTTTAATTTCCTGAGGCTTCTAGCATCTCATCAAAGTATCAGGGTATCCAAATAAATAAGAGACCTAATGGAGTGCTCAGTTCAGCCAAATAAAGTGTAACCCTGTAACACTGTTTTCAGGAAGTCTTTTCTGAGGGATGATGGACAACCGAGCATCACCAAGACTTCCACCCCGTCTTTCCTCTCTCTCATCTGTCTCAACTTCCAAATACTAGTTAACATCTTGCTCATACCCAACATCAGTGTCAGCACCTCTTTTCATCAGTTTGTTCAGAAATGAGAGCAGACTAATGGCATGCACAGCACGGAGCATTTGGCCCTGGGTTTTCACTCGGCACCACAATGCCCAATCCCACATCCCAGTTTTGCTTTGGAAGGTACTAAGGAGCTGCTGGGAACAAACTAACATTTAGCAGTGTGGATGGCCAACAAATCAAAGCAAATAAAGGGAGTCAATTATTCAATACTGTAGATATATTGACCAAAAATAGGTTTAGTGGTCACTCGCATTGTCTTCCCCAAATGCCTTTTGTTACCATTGTGTGGTAGTTACCAGAGTGAATAATAAGCCACATTTATTGTTCTCCTTTGTATTTTGGAATAAAAATTTGTATGTTGTAAGGCGTTACGTATTGATGTTTAAAACTGTTCACACCAGCCTGCAGGGAGAATTTCAATCAGGATGACTAACTAATTAACTCAGAATCTTCAGGAAGTTGCAGTTTTCCACATTAAAATCCACATTTCACATGTGAAAAACCCAGATCATTGGTTGACTGATATGAAATATTATCTCTTAAGTGTAATTTTATCCTTTTGAAGTCCATTTTACACCTCTAAAATGGCATCTTGGGAAGATACAGTGAATGGGGAGTTGGACAGGTCTCGCCCCTCCATCCCCAGCACACAGTCTACGCTAGAACAATCTGGACGTGGGTCATTGGATTACCCCTGGCACTGCATGACTGTGCTAGCCAACTGTAGCACAAGGCTTAACTCCTCTCTCTTTTCTTCCATTATTTCCTGTCAGCCATTCCTGCCATATTCTGGCACAACATTTTTCCCCATCTTCTCTCAGACTCCTCAGAGATGCCACCAAATTGCTATTCTGGGAACAGCAAGGGTGGTGGAGCCGTGGCAGGAGAACAAAGAATGAAAACTAACAGGAAGAGCAAAAAAACCCCATACTCCCTCTCTAGCCCAAGAAATTTATGCCTGTAAAATGTAAGGCGGCCATGGCTTAAATGGGATATGGGCCGTTAAAAAATGCGGGAGTTAGTTAGGTTGTCTTTTTTTTCTCTCTCCCCACTTAACTCTAATTTAAGCAAGCCTGTGTGTAGCGTTGTCTCCAGGAAAGGCATCAGTTCTGGTGAGTTCCACAAGTGGAAAATAAGAAACAGGGGTATATGGAAATCTTGATGGTAAAAATGAGAAAGAAAAAGAGTGAGATTTGTGTTTTTAACAAAATTCCTTTTCCCAAGGATTTGTCAGTAAAGAAGGAGATGTTTGAGGAAAAAAGTTTCATGCCTGGTCTCTTTTAACAGAGGTGTTTTGTACTAATAGAAGTTCATGCAGTGTTTACAGTGGACAGAAACTGTGAAAACAGTCTTGCTCTCCAAACCCAAGTACCCTTTGGCATCTTTACTTATTAAAATTATCCAAGAGTAAGAGCCTGTTAGGGTTATGCTCCAGTGGCTCACAGCTCACAGGCCCAACGCTGATTCATTTGCAGTGGAAAAAATCAAGATTAATATCACTGAGGTAAACAGCGTTATTTTGGCTGAAAAAGAATATCAGAACTGAAGGCATTGTACAAACTGTCTAAACTTTAGCTATGTTGCATATAGGCAGAAATTTCAAGAAGGAGGTCCAGAAAGCCTACTGTCTCAAAATATTTAATCTTAAAAGTACTTAGAGATCAGAAGTTAGTTAGACACCTAAAGGTAGATACCGTACATGTTTGGAATCAAACTAATCTGGGAATTTAGCTCTGTTGTTATCTAGCTCTTCATGTCTCTTTACCTATGACCATTCACAGACCTTATCTGAAAAATATGCTCAAAGGATGTCTCCTACATCACATGTTCACTTTCTACGGAGAGGGCTGAGTTGCTGGGCCATGCTGGGAATTTGAGGAGGAATAGTGCCCCTTCACTTAGAGCAAGCAAGGATTTGAGGTGTCGATTCTGCCTCCTTGTTTCAAGCACTCAGATGTAAAAAGAAGACTCTGTGCCCCAGAAAGGATGCAATTCACAGTGCACATTTTTTGGATGAAAGATAAATAATTCAAGGAAGCTGGCACTAGAGCCTGTATCTGCCTGCTTTTAGGGCTGAGGACCCCTAATACTACAGCCTCTAGATTAAGGTTGTATTTTTCTTGCTCTTTTTCTGGCTCTGGGACTCTTGCATTCTTAGATACTCAACACAAAATAAAGGCAAGACAGAGCTGCTCAGGAATTTGAATGCTCTGAGCAGAGATACTTTGGCTGCATGAGGTGCTAGAAAAAGTACGTGCGACTGTGTGTGCATGTGCGTGCCTGTGTGCATGTGTGTGTGTGATATGGCTCGGGGAGACCACACACTGGAAGAGAGAGAAAAAGCAGCTTCAGCAGTCTGAACAGCTCTGCTGTGTAGGCTTGTGGGAAGCCTGGAGAGGTGACTCTTGAATTAAGGTTCTGGCAGAAAGAGTCTTGAAGGGGTAAGTGAAGAAGCTGTCATAGGTTGTTTGATTTTTTCCTAAGTCAAAGAAGCGGGATTTGTACATTCTTATAAGTCAAGTTGCGTAAAATATATGTGATTGAATCCATTCCTGTTTTCTTCCCAACTGGCAGATCTTAGGAGATCCTGATCTAACAGCTGCTTAGATCAAAAACATGCTGCTAATAGCAGTAGCATGTCTTCCTCTCCACTCATGGGGAATGTGAAGATATTTTTAAGAATTTTCATATTTTTACATTTCAGTGCTGTGCCTACTATCTCACTACTGCTGTCCCTTTTTCATGGTATTCAAAGATACTACGGTTTTATAAAACCAGACTTCAGTTATACCATTCAGTCCACCATTTTGATCCTTTTGTTTTGAAATAACTCAGATAACTCTGAGTTCTCCTGCTCTCCCAAGAAGAAGATAGTCTGGCTTCCCATGTTAGCTGTACTTCTGTAAAGCTTCATCAACGGACATCAATTGATTCTAAGTTTGAAGTGGATCCTGCAACTCAGATCCATTGAGTTACTCCAAATTTATATAAGATATAAGAATTTGAGTCTCAGTTGACAAGTATAGGCAATAATGGTATATGTTACCTGCCTTTTCTCACAATCAACAGCTTGGCACATCACCCATTGTCAACAAAGAGGAAGAGAGGCTGACAGGGAGATGTACAACTGAAAGTCCTAAATAGTTTGAGAGCGGCTAAGGCTCCCTTTTCTAAAGGGAGGAAAGATAGTGGGGAAGTCAGTCAGCTTTCTTTTGAAAGGAGCCAGGAGGCTTCTTTCCTCCCTCTGTGGAAACCCTCTGAAGGAAGAACCTATCTACAGAAACAAAGATGGCTCGAGCTTAAGAGAAGTGAATGAACTGCAGGCTGGCTGCCCCGTTGAAAGCAAGTAGTGCTGGCTTCTCCAGAGACAAGGGAAGTAAGTAAATAAGTACCTTCCCTCTGACCTCAACAACCCAGTCGTACTGATATTTTTTAAGATGTAAATTTAATTTATATATAAATGATGCACACACAAATCCTGCTGGAAGTGAGACAGTGCTAATGATTCACGTTTCCTGCTGCATGAGCATCCAGGTGGAATTTCTTCCCACTCACTGTCAGCAGTGGCCTGGATTAGGCTCAGGCTCAGGCTCAGGCTCAGGCTCAGGCTCAGCTTCCACAGCAGTTCTTGGTGCTCATCCCATCAGCTCCCAGTGATGTGGACTGTGCTCTGCAAGGCTGTAAAAAGCCAACATGGAATTTAACTGAATAAATAGTTTAGCAATGAATATTACAAAGTAACCTTTTACTTGTTTTTTTTTTTTTAAAACAGGGGATAGATGTTTTGCTGCCAGTTTGTGTGTTTATTTTCCAGTTGCCATAGAAAATAATTGACCTATTTTCTTCCAAGAATAAATATCTTTATTCAAGCTTCCTAAAAAAACAGGCAGCCAAGACTTACACTGAGGCCCCACCCGTGCTGTCTGCTGCTACAGCCCACAGCGGACAGATTAAGCTTTACCATTTTTACTAAGGCTTTTGAACTGTTGGATGAAAATGGGTTTCTTACAGTACATTTATCCTGCTGGCTCCTACTGTTTCAGTCCAGAGATATGGTTCTAATGAGAAGCCGAAGGAGATGCAAAATATGAAGAAGGCAAAGCATTCAGCAGTGTCATTGCCCCTGGGCTTGTTGCTGTTTCCTCACCATTTCTTTAAATCCCCCAAAAAGATAACTAAGCCACCTTTCAGAACATTTCTCCCGGTCATTCCTTTTCCTTTTCCCTGCTCTGGATATATAAGGGCTTCATCAAAATTTACGGGAAGAGCTGATGGCATCAGGATTTCAGTGCTAAGTAGATTATTCTTTGTTTCTGGATTGTCTTCTTTTTTTTGCTCATGGATGTAGAATGGGGAGAGGGAACCCTTTAAAACTCCTCATGCAGCTCCCCCCTGAGAACCAGGCCATTTGCTCCATTACCCTCGCCGTAACCCCAGAATATATACTCAGATACTAGTCCAGTTGCTTTTTCCCCTCATACTAGTCCCAGAATATTAATCTCTGCGCATATTGTTCATGTTTGCATGCTGCTGTCCACTTGAAATGATTCTAAAATTATTTCTGCCAGATTATAGGCAGTGTTTCTATTTATGTATCATGGATTTGTTTTTTCATTGCTGCTAAGCACTGCACTGAATCTTTGAGAGTTTTATCTATTGCTTTGTCCAGCAACATTTCTATTCAATGTTCAATGGTGTACATGGCAAGCAAGGCAGGCTTGTCATGTCTGCAGCACCCCTAGCTTATTTGCTGAAAATGTGGAAGCATGCGGTAAATGCAGCACAAGGATACACAATATGAAAGAATAGCCTTGTAATTCTGATTTGATTTTATGTACCTGAATAGGTAGTTGTTAGGAACAGCAATGGCTGCTTCTGTTCTTCTTGTGCAAAAGAGTCAGCATCTTCACACCCATCTACTAGGCAGTCAAAAATATGACCCAGAAGGAGGACTAGGTAGAAAATTCCCCAGAATCATGGGTGCATCTGTGTTGTTCATTGGACTGTGTTTGAGCCCAGACTTGCTCCTTTTCCTTGCGTGAATGCAAAGCCTGACTCGGCAATGGGATCAGGCACATACTAGGGAAGAAAGTCTGGGTATATCCTGCACCTGAGTGCCAGTTCAAGCACCCATCCCCATGTGGGCTTTGCTCCGCCTGGCGGGTACCACTCTTCCATCAGCTGACAGGGACAGCCCGGGGCTGCTCTCTGAGCTGCAGGGATGTGGCTGGCGTGCCGCAGCAGGCACTGCAGGTGTGAGCACGTGCCACGCACCAGCTCCTCCTCTGCCCTGCAGACCTCCATACGGTACATACTACGGGGACAGCTCTATGTGGTTCCCAAGCCTATCCACCACATCTGCAGAGGGAAATCGCTGTGATCCACACATCCTGTCTCCCAACTACCCTTAGAGAACACCATGTATGCTTTAAAATGCAGTTGTTTACACCAATCCTTCTTATTTGTAAATTCCTTTTTAAAATATGCAAATATACAAAAATGCTTTCTTAGTGCACATTACAAGATTGTTTCAGATATTAAATTAAAATTGAGAATAGCTGGAATTCCTGAGGTAAATAAGACTGATGACCGCTGGGAAAAGGAAAGGGAAATTAGTATTTACTCAGTGTTGGCTGTAACACCAAGTTAAAAAAGGATTTTGATCTTGTGTATTCCCACTAAGTTTTCACGTATGTGAGTTAAGTGATCCCAAAGATGCTCACGAGTCTCACCATTCCAGCATGACAAATTACTTTGTGTTCTCCATGGATTGATAGACAGATAAATGGAGGCAGTGTTTATTTTACCACTCAGGAGATCTTTTAAATATTATTACCGTGGCGTATTTCCTTTGTTTTATTTTATTTAAAATGGAATTCTATTTAAGACTTTAGGTCACTGCTTTATCCCTTGGGCCGGGTACAGATCTTTAACCAAGCCACTGTAAATAAATGGTAGTGATTTTCATGTGATTGCAGATCATGACAATGCTGTCGGGAACATTTCTTTAAATGCCATGTCACTTTCACCTACTGCCTTCAGGCCAGTGCATGACATGCAGTAAGTGTCAGGTGAAATGTCACATCTGGGAGGAAGAGCTTCTGTGAATGTTGAGTTGGAATGTGGAAAAATGGTGTCACATACCCTGTAATCTAATATTGTTCTGCCTTAAAAGGGATGTTTTCTCTGTGGAGATATGTGTTTAACCAAAATGACTTCTGCTTGAAGTTCAACAGAAATTAAACTTATCTGTTTATCCCCAGCTTTCTTGGGAAGCTCTTGCTACAGTGGTTCAATCCCAGGTCCTTGTATATTTTGCTGACATGATAAGAGCCTTTAACAAATAAACTCAAAACATGGAAAGGAGAGGAATGAAATTAATCTGTCTTATGGCATGAGAATAGCAACGTTCTTCTAAGACACGAGAATAGCATCCTTCCCCTAAGACTCCAAGTCCTAGGAGGGTCCCTATTATACTTGGATTCTGCCAAATATAAGAATAGGAAAGGTATCTAGTGATGATGCTTCCCTGGCACATACTCGGCTCAGGGATTTAAGAACTTGTGATGCATTATGTGAAGTGTCTCTTTTCTGTTTGTTTTGAATCTGTCACCTCCTAGGTCTATTTGACATCCGTAGTTCTTCTATTAGAAAAGACAGTGGAAAATTAAATCCTACTCACCTTTTCATTGCTACTCTCTGCTTACAAAAGTCTATCACAGCATCCCTCCATTGTTTGTTTTCTGGGCATTCCTCGCAGGGAAGCCATTGTTTCGTAAGACAGTCCTTCTCTTTATCTTTTCTACTTTTCCTATAAACTTTTTGAGATGAGGGCACTGGAATTGCACACAGTTTTCAAGTTCTGGGTCCACTATGGATTTATGCCATGCTCTTTTCCAAATAATTCCCAGCATTTTAGCAGCTTAATTGTTCATTAGTAAGGATTACCTTTCAAAATCTCTCTCCTGAGTGATAGAAACCATTTCTGAGTCTAACATGTATATAGGATTGTTTCTTCTGCAGGCATTACTTTACATTTGTGCACTCAGTTTCATTTGTTGTTTTATTACTCCCTTAGCATCATAAGGATCTCCTGCAAATCTTCACAGTCAGCTTTCCTTTTGATTACCCTGAACAATACAGTATCATCAGCAAATTTTGCCACTTTACTTTTTAACCCCTTTTCCAGCTCACTCTCTACTACTGTTTTTACTGGTTTAGCCGGGTTTTTTTAATGGTTTTGAATTCTTATTTCTGACATATTTATGAAATTCCATTCAGCTAGTATTGAGGTGGTTTTAAACAAGAAATTATACGTGACAGTTAATAGTTCAGCTATTTCAGACTTGCGTTCTTTTAATACCTGCTCTGAACAACATCTGGGTATGGTGATTTGTTAGTATTCACTTTGTTGACGGTCCCACTTCCACTGACAATTCAGTCTGTGACACATCCTCAGATTCACCTATCAGGAAGAAGGAGTCTGATGGGGAAATGTTCCTAAAGTCTCCAAAGAGAGCACAGCTACGAAAAAAAATTGTTTACTGTTTCTGCTGTGACCTTATGTTCTCTGAGTACTCCCTTTTATGCTTGGCCATCAATTGGCCTGCAAACTTTCTGGCTGGCTTTTTATTCCTCATATGTTTGGAAAAAAGTTTATATGACATTTTATGTCTTTTTTAAGTTGTTCCTCAAACTCTTTTCCAACCTACCTTCGTATGCATTTATATTTAACCTGCCAGTTTTATATTATTTTCCATTTTCTTCCTTTCAACGTAGTCTCAGATATTTGAAAGCTGTCTTCTTACCTCGAATACCTTCCATTAACCTGATATTAAATCATGTCATTTGATTGCTTTGGGTTTAGGGTGGAGTGTGCTGATATATCTGCAGTCTGTGTGGTTAAAATCCTGCAATCCTTCTGAGCCTTTGATATCTTGTCTATAAATAGTCTTCATGTTAACTGCAAACATTTACTCTTTTAGTTGCCCCTTTTAGGTCTTTTTTTCAATAAGAGTTCTCATTTTCATATAGCTGCTTTTTTTTTTTTTTAAAATCAACTACTACTGAAGTAGATTTTGGAGACTTGCTGCTCTACAAATTTTTGCTTCCCTAGATTTTATATCTAGTTGCATAATAGTCAGTGGTTCGTTTTCACCCACAGGTGTCGGTCACTTCCTCCTGACAGTTTTTTTTTCTGATACTATGCCATGTACTGTCTTGTCTGCTTGCCTCTCTGTGGCATAGCCTGCATATATTAGAGTTTGGAGCTCCTTGGTCTTCTTTTTGCTAAGTAGCATTTTCTTTTCCCACCTTTTGGCTGATGAGAGCTAAACCTGTTGTTGAAGGGAGTTTGAATGACTAGCAGCAAAAAGCTTAAAATGGGTATGAAGACGAAACTGCTCATTGATACCCATCAGTGATCTCTCCAGCACTGATATAACATTCATTGGTATCAAGGGGAACACACATGACGATGCTGTTTGACCTCCAGAGCACCTATCTCTTTATTTTCCATTCAAGAGCCTCTGTCATTGTCTTTGGGACCTTGCTGCTGCCTTTTCGCTTGTCTGAATACCTGGGCATAACAGTTTGTCTTTATGTGCCCCTTTCAAATATGATGAGAGATTCTGCCCATGTCCTACTTTCAACTAAGAGGTCACGCACCCCATGATGCATTGCCTAATTCAAATGGGATCCTCTGCATTGCAACTGCCCTTTCTTCCAGTGAAATATTCCCTTCCTGGAACTATTTAACTGGATCAACATTCAAGTTACCCTTTTATTTCTACGCAGAAGGATAATTATGTAGTGTCATCCCAGACTCTGAAATGAAACTGTCAGTCACGCAACAGTGTCATCACACTACATTTGATAAATCAGTCACAGGACTGTTCATATACGCTAAGACGTCAGCATCACTACCTCTGCCCTCAAGCTGATCTATGCACCCCCTTCATCTGACCTCAGAAGCAAGTCTCCTAAACTCAAATTTTCCATGATGGTACAGAACAGGGCAGTGGGCTTACTGATCTCACTTAATACTTTATTATTGAATAAGTACTTTATTGAAATATATACAGAAAAAAGGAGAAATAATGGAAACTATTCTATAAATAGAATAAGCTTGCTGCTTGAGAGTTAAGCAGTCATCCTTACTCATCTTCTAAATTATTTAACTTGCTGCTCTAATTCACTAGTTTCTTCCAGTATGAAAAAAATGCACTTGTTTCTATGGCAATCCTCCAAATTTTCATTAAACTGAAGATCTAGATAGCCCCTGATATTTTATACGGTTTTTTATCTGTTTAACCGAAACCTATAAACTCAAGTTTACCTTTATTTTTCAAAGATATCCTTGAGGTTAGCACTGGGTCTATACACTGATGACAGCTACAACACAGTAGAAAAATGAATAAGGGAGGTTTAAATTGGTTTCATCAGGATGTTGCAGCCACAGTAACCTTGACATAAACCAGCTGTGAGCTTCTCAGGTTAAAACAGCCCTGAGATGAATCAGTTTTAATAATACTTCTGGCTTGTGCGCCATTTTAACTGTATCTAAAAATCCTCCAGCTTTATTGAGTTCAAGAGATATTGTTATTATTCAAACAGTTTTATTTGCTTGAGTCCCATAAAACTTAAGCAATAAGCTCCTCACATGCTATGTACTTTAGAGGCTCCTAAGTGACCCATAAAGAAGTTTGTGGTAAATCCCATATTGCAGAAACAGGCAGACGGGCCCAAAGTGTAACCATGAAGCTCAGAACAAATCTTACGTCTGTGTACAAAAGGCCAGAGAAAGAATATTCTCATTCTCAGCTACTTCCTTCAGTTCTGATTGAGTGCCTGATCCGTCAGGAGTTGTGCCACTACCATACCTTACAAACAGTGCAAGGTAACCCCGTCTGCCCACTGTTCAGTAAAGTTCACTTTAAGGTCAGTAAATGTAAGTATTTTCGAATCAACTCACCTACAGTCCTGAGTCCAGGAGTGCTTGCTATTCTGTTTATTTATTGTCTCAAGTGATCAAAAGTATGCATGTTTTAACAAGTTTCCTTAGTGCATAGTGGATTTTTATGGCTGTCATTGTGTTTAATGTTGCTTAAGAGTGGACTGAAAAGTTTTGGGACTGAATCTGCATTACGGCTAGCTTGCATTCAGTCTCACTTTGAAGACAAATCTAAGCGCTTACCAGGTGAAGTTTGATGGTACCAAATTCCCGTTTGATATTTCCGGAACACTTTGCCTCTCTCCCCCTCTGGTGAACTTCTTATTTCCTTAGCAAGGAGGCAAGTCAGAAATAGCCCTGAAAAGCAAGTCCCATTACGTTTTGATTTGTCTTGAACCAAACACTTCTGAGGCCAATTTGGATCATGATCTTTGAATCTGAATTTACCAAGCACCTGAAATATAAAGGATTAAAATCTTATTGCTGGATCTTGGTGATCTAACAATATTGTCCACAGGCTTTTTTGAAACAGGGAACATTTTACATCATTCTGAGACTCTACTCAGTGCAAACCAACAAAATCTGAGAACCTCTGAATGCACACTCTTGGTGGTGATCTTACCATTAAGGACTGCAGTGATAAAATCACAGTATCTGTCTGGTACCACAATTCAAAATGGTTAAAAAAAGAAATTAAAAAAAAGAAGTCAGAGAGCGTTCTGACATTAGCCTATGAAAAAAAGGATTTAGGGAGAGGAAACTGGATATATTCCATGGATATCATTAAGAGTGGGATAGAAAAGAAACATAGCTGATAAAAGCATGTGTAACATGGTAAGCCAAATAAGACCTTAAAGGTAATCCTGCACAAAGTGATTCTAAATATTTGAAGAGAGACGCTCCTGGTGAAGATCCCCCTTAACAACATTGCAAGTGTCTCTAACTGCTGAATATTTGGGGACATGTCAGTTTAATCACAGCATGTGAGTTGAATGTCAGCAAATTCATATTAGTTCTGTCATTTCCTACCTTACTGCCCCTGTTTGCCTTCAACCAAGAGACATACATCCAGAGATGTTGCTTTTACATTTGCAGAATGGGGAAGGGAGTGTGTAAACACCCTGATTTCTTGTTATTTGGCTCAAGGTAATCATCTTAACCTTCCTTTCCAAAGATGTCATCAACACTTGCAGTTGGTTGCTTTGAACGAATGATCTCATGATAAACATATGCCTTTGGTGTTCCTCTTTCTCAGCATCCTGTGATTTTCCCTTCAAGAAATGGAAATTTTAAATGCAAACAGCGATTTAAAGTAGTGGCGAGACCCTTTGCAAAGTAGAAACTCACATCTTGAGAAAGGTCCTTTTACAAAACTGGATTTGCTGTCTAGCATGACTGGATGATGATGTCATTACTGTCACTGAACCAGAACGAAGACCTGACTGGAGCTGTTCAGGAATTTGAGGACAAAATGTAATGTCATTGGAAAATGCTGATCTGTCAAAAACAACATAATCTTTGGAAATAGTTTGGTTTCAACAAACTTCTCCCAAATCACAGTCATACGTCCTTTAAAAACTTGCCCAGTTTTCTGTAGTGGGCTGTTCAGGAGTTTTGTTTCCAAGGTCTTAAGCTCTGGCCAGCTCTGGCAAAGCTTAAAATGAGTTGGAAGGAGTTGAAGACCCAAAGTTTACAGTTGGTGAACAGAAAGGTGGTTTGCAGAAGAGAACACTTGCCAAAGTATTCAGAAGAAGTCCTTCTAATTGGTTGCTGGCTTCACAACCCTGCTTCTGAGCTACAGCAGCTGATGACAGCTTCTGCAGAGAGTAAACAAGGTCCATTGCTCGGCCATTCTGACAGAAGAAGACCAGAGCAGAAATAATCCAGCACCTCAGGATCCATCCTGGCAGCAACAGGACTGCTCCTCTCATTTCCATCCCTGCAAAATCTCGCTGTGAAAGGGGAAGGGCCAAACTGCACCTGGCTCTACCCAGTGTTGGGAAGGAGGATGAGGACATTGCCATTACACACTTGGGAGGAGAGAAAAAGCACCTCAGAGAGCAGCTCTTCATAAATCTTGCTTCCACAGGTATAGGCCTGATTTGGGGCTTGAGAGATTGAATTCATTTTTAGACTGGGAATGAGCTCATGGCAGATTGGTAGTGGCTCCCATGTAGATTTACTCCATGTTTACAGAACATGCAAAGCACAGGTGCCTGCTCTTCAGGCTAGCTGATGGTTAGAGGTCCCCAGGATTTCAAGTCCCCACCTGTCCAGCTGGCGGATTCCCTTCTCGCCAACCCTGAGCACAGGAGCATTGGGAACCTCGGTTCACACAGGGGCTCACAAGACTTCCCCTCTCCCTGCCGGAGGACTGGGTGCCAAATGTAGACACTGCAGTTTTTAGACTGCCTGAGCTGGGGTTAGGAGCTGGGAAGCCAGGACGCAGACGGGGGCTTTTGAGTGTCCTGGGCTCTCTGCCAGAGTGCGGAGCGCGGTGCCAGGCTGCAGGGCTGTGGCAGCAAACTCGCCGGGGAGTCCCCAGGAGATAAGTCAGCTTTGTCGCCTTTTGAAAAATAACAAAGCAAGAAGACTAGAGAAATCTGTGGGGGATGACAATGACTATAGTTTCCATTCCAGATCAGAGGGGAAATCTTCCATGTTTCAGAGTACAAAAAACTAAGTTTTAGGCAATTCTAGCCACAGACTCGAGGCCTCCATCTATGCAACTGCTTAGGCATCTACAGACTCACAGGGGCAGAGCTAACTGCATAGTTGCTCCAGCCCTTCACTGGGGGGGAGGGGGGAGGAATGTTTCTAACATGAATTCAGACTTCAGAAGACAAAATACATATGGCTCACACTAAGCCAGTACTTCTCTCTCTTATTTTCATCAGGACACTGAGCTTCCTGCCTCTCTTGCTGTGATTGATCGATCAGAATATTGTCATTGATACCTACAGCTGCCTGTCTCTATTAGAAATGCTTCAGATAGCTGAATATATCACATGAATTTGACCCTAAATAAAAAAGCACGTTACCAGCACTTTCTGTACTTGCTCAGTGGTAACCATAGGAGCAAGGCTAAAGAAATGTTGCATCTCATATCTTCAGGAGAACCTGCCAGTCTTAATACTTTCTGCTCATGCTGGTGTTAAGTCCACAGACGCCAGGGGAGTATCACCACATATTTCTTCTGAGCCTTGCATATGTGCAGCTCATGACAACGATACATGGCAGAATCATATGAAAAAAGACTGTGAGAGGTTACTTACATGCTTGGACTCTCCAGTGAGGACTTTAAAGTATCATGGTGAACAGGATCCAGGTTCCTTCTTCCTCTGACAGCAGCACCTCTTTCTGCCTCTGCTCTACCTGCTGTCAGTCCTGCAACAACCCCTCAGCCCTTGCTGGCAGGAGCTCAGCACAGCTCAGCTCCAGGCTGGGCTGGTGCTGGTGAGGTTAGTTTTGCCTCCCTGCAGGCAGGGCACGGTAACCCTCACTGACAACTAAGCTCTTGTAGAAACCTAAATAGTTGGAGAAGTATTTGGGGGGTGTAATATGTACAATGGTCTGTCCAGAGCCTAAAAGTCACCCTGGCCTTTGCTTCTTTGATCGGAGTAAAAGCTGTTGGTGAAACAGAGGGTTGGAAACCAGAGTTTTGAGCTCTTCTGTGCCACAATCAATCTTCTTAAAATATTCACTGAAGAAAGAACTTCCTTCTGGAGCCCATGTTGTTTACAGACTGAATTCCATGCTGAAGTTGATATTTATAGCTTCTATGAATCTTTTAAAAGAGAATGTCTCTAACTGCAGCAAGGTATGAGGCTTTAATAATAAAATACTTGCAGAGGTTGGACAAAATGTATGGTAGCCATTTTTTTTTAGCCAGCGCTAAACAAAGAAATGTACAATGAACTACACTCGTGCTAGTGCCAGCAATCACAACTACAGACTGCATACAAAGCAAATTAAGGATTCTCTCTTTTTCCTAGGGCTACCTCCTAGTTGTCTGCTGTTTTTCTGATCATTGGCTGACCAGTATACAGAACTTGGGGTTTTTTAAGAGTTTTGTATACACGGGAGAATAAGCAACCTGACAGTTCCATAAAAAGACACAATAATGGTATGTATTATCTGCAACTGATACGCATTTGTTTCCTTAATAAATCAAGCCCATTTTAGTTGCATTTGTAGAGACACAGTGACACCCAGTGGTTGCCAATAAATATAATAGACTGACCCATAATTTATTTGGAGCACTGGATCAGATCATAATTAATGCTTATATGCATTCCAGGGTCAGAAAAGTTCCAGCGTATGCTGTTCATTGAAAGAAATGTGAGTCAGTATCTGTTTCTATTTTAGATATTTTATTGAAGCTCCTAAACTAAAGTAAAATAGAAATACACAGCACTAATACTAAGCAAAGAATAACAAAAATGTCACAAGTCTCCATCTTCTTAGGTTACATTTTGTACTTTCTTCTGAAAAATTCCTTTAAGAAAATAAAATCCTACACCTCTGGATTCTTTCAACTTCCCACAGTAACATGAAGTTAATATAATGTTTTCTTATAGCCTTTGCTAAATAAAATCATATTGGCTCAAGTACAGTTCAAATAAAACTTTTGCTAATCAAGTCTGTAGGGGAAATATTCTCTATTTTTACTTTAGGGCAGGAGATGGGATGGTTTACATTCAGTTTGTTAGTCCATCTTTATTTTAGCATTTTGGCTAGAAAATTTGCTCTTACAGTTGACAACATGTGAAGACCACTTCGTCTTTTCAAGAACAAAGCTGGTGTTCCTCAAACTGCAGACTGAATTTTATTGCGGATTTTTTGTAGGAGCCAGGTCAGGCTTCAAAATGGAAACTTGGTGCCAGGTTTAATTAAAAAGCAAATTGTTCTTGCATCATTTTGATACAAATAAAAAGTTTCCTGCTTGAAATTAAGTCAATATTGAGTAGTGATTTCTGATTTCTAATCTAGCAGCAGTAGAGTCATTGATTGTTTATGTAGAGCAGTGGCTCAGTAATTCGTTTCCCTTCAATCTGAAAGTTTTGTTTAATCTTTGCCGAAAATTCACAGAGGTTATTCTTATGTTCTTATGGTCAGCAGAAGGAGTACAACAGTTTAAGGGCAATCCTGTGCCAGGCACAGACTAGCATTAGTACACTGCAAAAGACGAGGCCATGCATGTTCAAGAGTCAGGGAAAGCGAAGGAGCAGTGAAGCCCAGGCTTCACTGAAGATACCAGAGGAACTCTCAATGACATCAGTGGACCATAACTGCCTATGTGTGCTGGTCCAGATGACCAGCTTTGCTTTTGCAATAACTGCCTATGTGTGCTGGTCCAGATGACCAGCTTTGCTTTTGCAAATCTGCCAGTGAAAATCCCTCAAGGTTGGGGAAGATATATGCTTATGAGTTGACTAATATGCTACAACAGTGTAACCCTGACTGTTGTGGTATATTAGTATACTGACTCATTTTCCAGGCTGTGGCTTTAATGAAATACTTGGTTTTGTCCTAAAGCCTCCGGAAAAACCTCCTAGTCACCCTTACTTCTTTTTATGTAGTGCTGGAAAAGGTTTGCTTCCTACCAATCACGCAAGTTCACTCTCATCTTCTAATATATTGTTCAGAACAGGGGTTGTTTAGGCCTTTTTTAGGCTTATCTGTGACCTGACATGCCCTCTTGCCCTGAGTGCATGAGCTCCTACCAGAGTTTTTCAGTAAGACACTATTGCTACTGGCAGTGCTGAGCTAGGTGTGCTCCACATTCGTACCTTCAAACCTTCAATTGGAAGTGGTCTGGGTAATTTTGAGTAGAGAACCTAAGGGACTGTGAATAGAGCTCCTGAGACATCTGTGTGCCATGAAGAAGGCCTAGAAGTAGCTAGGTTTCTCCAAGTGTCTCTGGATCAATGAGATTTCTCTCTGGATACTGGGATATTCAAGGACTTGAAGAGGAACAACCCTTTGCTGTTTTCCCTATTATAGTTTTGTAATTTGGAGAAAATTTTATGAGTTTTAATACTGACAAATCTATCCTTATTGTTATATTCTGCCTTTTGGCAGGTGGCACCGTTTGATCCAAATCTGAAGCTAATTTTTGAGATCCCAGTCTCAAAAGAATTTGAGCAGTTGCAGCTCCCAGAAAAGTAACCTGATCATTCCTATATCCCAGTCAAAATTCAGTTAAATAAATTTTGTTAAAAATCTCTTTGTATAAAAAAGGATGTCAGGGAAGATTCACAGGGAAAAAGGAACAGGAGTAGAAAGGAGTAAAGTTAAAGGAGAAAAGGAAAGCAAATGCAGAGGAGTAAATTTAAAGGATTGCTTGCCATATGTGAAGGAATCTTTATGGTTAGAAATAGTCCCAATCTTATTTTCTTTCCACTGGAACCCATTATGTTTTCACACAAGAGAACTAACACAATAAGGACGTTAATGCTCTTCTTGCGTGCTAGCTAGTTATTAGAGACTCACAATAAGGAAGGTGATCAGAGAATACTTGTCACATGCCCAAACTACCCTAATTCAAGGAAATTGCCACCTCAGTGCATCATATGAGGCAGGTCAAGCCTAGGGTGAAGCAAGCTTTCTGTGTAAGAATTTTAATTAGCAATGAGCACAATAAAATACATAAGCTGCTGAAAGTTAACAAGTGCTACTGTTTGAGATTTATGTTCAAATCCATGCTGTGTACTTCCCTTTCCTCACCGCCATAATGGATTAGCAGTATACTGGATAGTAATCAACAAATATTACAATCATCCTTCTAATCTTATTAACAAACTTGTAAGAAGCATTAAGGACACATTTATACCACTTGTGGGAAACAGTCCAAATACAACGAACCAAAAGCTGCTTATCTACAAGCAAAAACAGCATTATACGACTGAAGGGGGCCAAGTTAATCAGAGCTATCAAGAGACTAATTCAGATCCAGAGGGCTGGGAAGGCAGATTAAATGATTGTTCATAAATCATTGAAAGCATACACTATACAGTATTGTAACAACAAACAATGATCTTCTGTAGGGTGCAGTTTCCTGCTTTCTATATATCTATGTTTTGACATTTTAAGTATCTCATCAGCATCTTTTTATCCCTAAGTTATGAATGTGTAGCAATAGCATTATAACTCATTATATCATCAGACCTTTAGGAAGGAAGGGGATAGACTGTAAAAACAAACCTAAAATTGTTCATGTTTACAGGCAGCGCTACTGTGCTTACTACAAGCACGTACAAAGTATAAAAGAGTATGATCCAAGATATTGTGGAGGAAAACTGGGGAAAGCAATTGAGGGAACGAGAAAAATCAGCTTTATATATGTCTCAGGCTCCTTTGCTTTATAGGGCGGAGGGGAGGACACCGCTGGTTAATTTTTCACTTTTAAAATATTTTGTAGAAGTACTGAAATGTGCTGGTTTATTGAGGAAAACAGCACACCAAAATGTAGGTTTATTCACTGACTCCACCATGGAACAACCGGAGTCTGGTCTTACTGTGCCTTTCTTCTAGTAGGATTGAGACTATCCACAGGCTACAATTGACTCCTCTTTAGAACTGTCTTCCAAGGCTCAGTTGCGCATTTTCGAAAGCGATTAAAACATTGCTCTTCAGCTGCTTGCTTTTTTCCCCTTATCAGTAGTCCTAACAAAGACTTTTCCACTACTTACCAAAAGTAAAGGATTCCTCCAAGGACTAGAGTTAACGGCACTTGTTTTTGATCTCACAAAACATGGAACACACTCCAGTTTTCTACACAACATAATCTTCCACATTTCTAGTGCCTGATTTTCCATTGCTATGCACTGTATATATTTACTTACATCACCACAAAGTGAGGGCAAAAGGCTGCTAATGCAAAGCACTCTCTCTGGAAACATGACACACTGGGATAAAAGACAACACAACACATTGGAAAGAAGAGAATAGTCCTTTAATTACTTTTAAATTAAAGTCCTTTAATAATTAAATTATGCGTGGTTTTGTTAATTTTTTCATAGAAAACAGAAAGATCTTCAGACTGGAAGAGTAAGGCTGAATAGCGTGAGAGCCTAAAAACAAGTGAAGTCAGCAGTTCAGTTTGGTAGCACTGTCAAATCAAGCTTGTACAGTTTTGTCCCCAACTATCTGAGCAACATCATTTGTTTATTTTTGTGACTTCATGGACTTGTTTTTTAGTTCTCTTCTCCTTTCCCTTTCTCCACTGAAAAACTTCACATAACTCATTTATAGCTCTAGGAAGTGATTGCCTCAGTGTTTGCAAAGTTGGTTTTTGGCAACAGACATAAGCCCTCATCTGGCTCTTATTTTCTCTCTAGGCCTTACCCAAATCTGCCTGCTCTATAGCTCGGGTTTCCAGTGTAGTCCTATTATGTCCAAAATGCCAACTGGCAACAAAACTGCACAGCCACCTGAAGTACAAAGTAAATATTTTCTTGGTCATTCTAACTTCTCAGCATCTTGTCTGAGCTCCTGGTTTGCTCCCTAAGTTTCTCCCTAAGGTGCCTTAATTGCAATCACCCTCAAAAAAAGGATCACCCATCTCCATTCAAGCTCCAGGCCTGAATTTTTGCCACCATCTCTCCTAGATCTTGTTCTTACAAGGCCACCTGCCTGGACTACCCACACTTTCTTCTTCAGGTTCAGCAATAGCTATTAACCTTTTTCTGTCAGCTACTTTCTAGATCTGAGTTTTTGCAACTATCTTAAATGGAAAATGAAGTCCTTTGAAGATGTTTTGATTGTTCCAAATACCTGTCCACATCCTAGTACATTAATTATGAGGCCTAATAGAGCTCTTTGGTTTTGTATCATATGTCTTAACTGTCAGAGTGGATTTATACATCTCAAGACAAGAACACTCAGTATGTTGCAATTCAATATCCACCAGAAAATAGAGAGTGATTTTCTACTTGTTTTTTCTTACAGAACAAAGCTGTGCAGGGCAAGAAATTTTCCTGGGTCTGCAGCATCAGGTGCCAGTGATAAAGAGTAGACAAAGGAATAGGCAGAACAAAAATGGTCTCTCTAATTTATTCAACTTTTCATTGTTTCTACTGTAAGCAACATTAACTACAGTCTTTGGTGAAAAGTATAGTCTGCTGAGGGAGTAGGAAGGAAAGAAACCAAATACAGCTGTGGGAAGAGGGATGCAGGGGTTACCAAGAGCTTGGTTATTCTTTCACATTTTGACCAATCTGAAATAGAGCTTTAAAGCACAAAGTTGCTCTGCTAAGCAACTAAGCAATTGAAAGGATTGAAATTCACAAATGTTGATGAGACTATTTTCTTTAAACTGTGTTATTTTGAGATCTCCTTTCTGTGTCAAAATAAAAAATAAGTATTTACTACAGAAATACGTGTGTCTGTTTTCACAGATGTGCCCTAGTAATTTTAAATCCATTTTTCTAATTTTTATTAAGTTTTCAGTCTATATATTTTATATAGGGGTTTGCTGCTTGGAAAAAAAAAGTATTTTCTAGCCCGTGTCAGATTTTGTCAATAGAGATAACTTAAGCATTTTCACTGAATTCAGTGCTTTGCTGAATTGGGATCATGCCTTTGAAGGATCCTAACTACAGGGAAAATGCTGTATTGCTTTTTACTGGCAGGGCACAGGGAGACGAATGAAACAGCTTTGAAGCACTCTCTGGCACAAAACAACTCACAAGTACAAGTGCTTATGAGGAGGTAACACAGAGTTAACGGGTTCATGATGTGCAAGCACCCATGGTTCAACACTGCCTAGAGAAGTGAAACAGCAGCTCTAACTGGTGCTCCTGTTCCAGTGGCAGACTGGAAACAACAGTCTGCTGTCTTTGGTTGGCCACCGCTTTTTACGGAAGTAGCCAAGTCACTCCTCTGTTTTCTTTTGCTGTGTTTGGAGCTGCCTTGAGTACATGGTTCTCTCCTGGGATATTTGTGGACTATGAGGGCCTGGAGACTGCATTCTGGCTTGTCTACACCAGGAACCAAGGGTATCAAAAAACCACCAACTTCCTGTAAAGTGGACCACAGTATGAACTTAAGAGCACACCTGCAACTTTGTTATAATGGCCACGTGTAAATGCTTACCACATGTTAAATGTGAGGTAACTTACTATGAAAGAAAGCAATAAATGCTGACTTCTTTTTACAAGCCAAAATGGTGGTAGATTAAAGATGGTAAAAGTCACTTGAGATAAGCTATCTGGTGTTTTGCTGTGGAATAAGAACTTGTTTGTGGCTAATAACTGCAGAATAGCTCTTATTTACATCTCTATTTAATTCACGGTCATTTGTGTGACCATTCCCTCTTCTGTAGAGCTAATATACTTTAATCATATTGTTGTTATTTTAGAGGTCTAACTTTTCATTGGCATATTCTGTCTCTGCAATAAATTTTCCTGTAGTGTATTGTAGAGATGTAACTATACTAGAATTGCCCTACCAGTGGGAAAAACTTTTCTGTCCTACGTCAGACAACTATACTATCTAATTGAAAAAAAAAACCTAGTAGGACACCAACCTATTATCCACCAAGTTGCAGCCTTTGTTACCTTTTTATTAAGAACTTTCCCTAATCTACACTCCTTGAAACCATTTAAAGACTGAGAGGCATTACAGGTCGCAGGATTTGGGGCTAATGCAAGGTGATCTCTCTTTTACTTTCTTTTGACCTGTTTCTCCCAGAAGAGGATGTGATACTATTTCCTCTCCCATCTCACTAGCAGACCAGGAGATCCAAATAACCCTGGAGCTGCTGACTCAAAGTGTGGTTATAGAGAAGAGCATTTCCCAAATATGAAAGATTGTAAGTGAACGTCCACTGGGAAAGCTCGTTCTGTTTAAGAATGTACTAGCTGAAATTGTTTTCTGCAGTTTACTTTTGCACCATTAGTAAGTCCAAGACCATGGCAATCAAACTTGCATCCAGTCACTTTAATCTCTTTTAAATAATTCAGTGTGGTTACTCCCTGACTTAATTTGCAGACTAACAGTGATGCAGGCACCCAGTCTTATTTGTTGCTGAAATCTACAGATACCAGCTTCTTGAGAGAGATCAGTGGCTGCATGAAGGAAAGCCAGCCATCACTTGTCACACAATTCATTGCCAAGTTCAAGTGCTGAAGGTTCTCCAGGTGTTCTTTCTCAAAAAAATTGCCTGTGAACATATATTTATTTATGTATTTATTTTTGCTTCAAGTCCTAATGAAGAGAATGATTCCTGTTCAGGATATTGAAGAAGTGAATCTTATTAAATTCAGTTGAACTTCTGTGCTTAAAAAAATACCATCCTTAATAGAAAAGGCTTTAAACATGTGCTTGTATATTACTTTTTTTCTTATTTAGAATGAAGAATGTAAAATATAGCAGCCACAGATCACAATTTTTTTTATATCTAGACTTTTCTTCCTTGTTAAAACTTAACCTGCAGTATATTGCATACAACAGGATACTTTTAATTACAGACAGGTCATTAGCTTAAATGGGCCTATAGACTGCTGCTCATGATCACTCACACAAAAGCATTGGAAGATTAGACTCATGAAAATTCTCATTCATTCTGACATTTCATTTCTACTGTATCCTCAGAAGCGGTGAGTGGTGTGAATCCAGGTAGTTTTTATATCTCCCTGATCTTCAGCTATCTACCTTGATAAAAGTTATACTAATATTTGCCTTTTTAAACTCTACTATGGACATACGTTCCATAAGAGATGTTATGTTAGGGGAAGATTTGATGTAAGAAGAGACCACTTGTATTCCTGTCATTTTTATGGAGGAGATAATCCGTCAATCAGAAAAGATTCCTTCTCAAGGAGATTCTTCACCAGGAATCTCCATTTGTCTGCAGTCTTCCTTGCACTACTTATGCAGTGAAAAATGGTCCTCGTTGAGTAGAAATGTGGCTCATTATTTGGCTCATCCAATTTTTTTTATATATATATATATCTCTCTCCATATAGATATATCTCCTACCCAGACTTGATGCTATTACACTTGCATTATTAAAAGTTGCTGGGTTTCCTGAACTGGTTTTGAGTTTTTCTGGTTTTTGTCCTTCATCTTTTGCTCATCCATAGAACCTTTACTTACCTAGAATTCTGACCTCCACATCGGTGAGGCTCCATTTCCTCAATCCAAGTTTTGTCAGCTGTGGCATTGTTTCCAGTACTTCTAACAATATTGTTATGCAAATCTTTACATCATCTCCCAGGGAAGGATCAGCACTTTCATCCCAGGTAGGACATTTAAGCCATCAACTAAATGAAAATAAGTGCAATTTTTTTGGTTATAACAGTTCACTGTAAAATCACTTTAAAAAGTTAAACCAAATCACATTTCAACAGTGAAGAAAATACACATTTCAACAGTGAAGAAAATACAAGACTGTTGCTCTGATAGCAAAGACAGAGCAGCCAATTGCATACAATATTCCTCACTTCTAAAAACTTTCCACTCACTGAGAGGAAATGCTTCAGGATACCAATTGTATCCTACTTAAAAATAAAAGAGGAAAGAATTCTTGAATTTCTGTCTGGATAAATCCTAGAATTGAAGCTCATTCCCAATTTAAATGATTTATATAAAGAAATCTTCTGGCTTACCAAATATGTGGATAGCATCTTTTCCTTTCTTTTCTAAGTAATTTTCTGACAGATCAAGTACATTCAGTTTTGGCAAATTACAAAGATTCTGAGCTACGGGAGGAAGAAAAGCTTGTTATATGTGTTTTCAGTGCAGCATGACTTGTCTTCTTTTGCACCTTTCTTAGCTTTGTTTTTGAATGAACAGCAAGACAAGATTTTTAATAGTTTTTTCTCACTTTTCTGACACCCCTCTGATGCAAACTGTGCTCTCTTGTTGTTAACTGTGTCTCCAGGAATTAATAAAATAAAGGACCTGGCCAGCCGTAAGAGGTGGAGTAATGGTTCTGCATCACTTATACTCTGGTGGCTAAATGAATCTTCAGCGGTGATGAGACAACTTTAAGACGTCTTCGCAACACAGAAGCAGGGCAAAGCTTTCTGAATACATGGGAGATTCTTTAGTGGTTTAACCCCTGGAGACTTCAACCTCAACAAAGCTGTCAATTTTTTTTTATTATGATATAAAAAGATATATTTTACAGGATTGGAGAATTGTGGAAGAGTGTGACTAGATGGAACCTTAGAGTCTAAGCATCTGTAATGGGGCAGGATATTGATGAACCTAAACCATTCATGACACATATTTATCTATTGTGCTCTTTCAAATTTTCCATACTCTCCCTACATGCTACTTTACCTTCCTGGCTTTAGAAAGTTTCTGCCAATATCCAATCTAAATATTCTTTGTTGCAAATTTAGCTACTTTCTTCTCCCAGTGGACAAAAAAAATGGCTGATTATCATCTCTTTGTAGCAATGTTTAAAGAACATTAAAAATTTATCAGATCTTTTTCAGACTTCTCTCTCAATCAAAACAAAACTAAACATTCCTCATAAGTCACATTTTCATAACCTCTAGCTGTTCTTGGTGCTTCCTCTCGATTTCTCTATACCTTTCTTAATTATGATACTGAGGTTGGGCACAGATTTGTTGCTCAAGACTCACCAGCACATGTTTTTTGCAATAGCATAATATTTCCAGTCTTCCACTGGAAGATTCTTTCCTGCTACACAGGTTAATCTCCATTTTATATTCATGAAACTGATGTCTCATTCCAGCTACAGCCCTTTACATCTATACTGAATTCCCTACTGTTGTTTTTGGACCACCTCCTAAATGCATCCAATTTTATTTATGGTTTTGCATTCCAACAGGGCTTGTAAGCCTTCCAAGCTCAGTATCATCTGAAATTTTATAAGCGTATTCTCCATTCTGTCATTTAAGCCATCAGTTAAAATATTGTTTAGAACAAGGAAGGACTTAATTGATTGTATCAAAATGTTCTCTCATTTAGTGAAACATTTGTGATAACTCTTTAAAAGTAATTTTTCAATCAGTTGTGCACCCCTTTTATTTATATACATTTCATTATCTTCTTGTTAAGGATGTTATATTGGATAGTGTTAAAAACCTCATTTGAGTTATGATAGATCCAGACTTATTATTTGACAATCTTACTACCCTGTTCCCTGGAAAGATTTGACGTGATTTATTCACACTACCTTTTATCTCTAAAATTGAAGTGCTTACAGAATGTTTGTGTGATAATCTGCCTCAGAATTTTTCTTGGTATCAAAGTAAGGTTGGCTTGTCTATGATTTCCTCCTCTCAAGGAAAAGATACTGGATTTTCCACTTTCCTGCCTCCACAAATTTTCAGAGACAGTTGTCTATGGTTCAATGATTCTTTCAGCTTGTTCCTTACATACTTAATTGTGAATTTCCCTAAGTTCTGCTAACCTGAGTTAATCTGTTTTAGTTAAATAATTTTTATTTATCCTTATTTGTACTACTGTGACCTTGTTAAAATTATTTGAGCAGGTACCTGATCAGAATGAATCATTTGGTAATGATTGAAACAAAAACAACTTTGAAAACCAGTTTTGCTTGCATCATCCATTATTTACTTTCCTATTTTGTTTGTTTACAGAGCTATGCAATAGTTTATCTTATCTTTCTCTTTTATATAACCTTTATACTTAGGATTTAGATAAAATCTTTATATAAACCTTCCTTACTGCATTTTACATCTCTGCTAACTGAAACCCATTGTGAACCTAAGTGTTTCTGATTTATCCTCATATGCTTTTTTCTTCTGTTATAGGATTATGTTTTGATTTTCAAAACACACATATTCAGTTTGTAAAGTTACTATTACTATTCTTACCTAGAATTTCCACAGCATCACTGGAGATACAGCAGTTGACTAGTTGGATTTCTTCAAGTTCACTTAGTTCATCAGAGACTGATCTTACAATGTATGTTATGCCATACCCAATAGGTGTCAAATGGTTCATGTATAATAAGCATAGCTTTCTCAAATTTCTGATACCTTCAGCTATGAACGGAATGGAAAAAAAAAAAGGTCGCATTGCTAAAAGTGAACAGTTTTGATATGTTTATAATGTCTTGATCACAGCAAACGGCTAGACAGAATTAGATGTTTACTGCCTGGCATACTACAACTATTTGTATTTTGATGCCATGAAATATATGGTAAGTTTTGTTTGCAAAAAAAAGATAAACACAGCCTCTTGTTCAGCTACTGTATTGTGTAATCAATATAAACTGCCCCTCAGCCAAGAGAAAGTAACTCATAGAAGATCAAATGTGATCTTCTTGTGGAACAAATCCAAGAGAAGCATTCTTTTACCATGCTATCAAAGAGAGGATGGGTAGATATATGGATTGCCATCTTTCAGTTTCAGTTACTGGGTTGTGTGGCCCTAGCAAACATTATTAAAACTTTTCAACCTTGGTATCCAGTGACTGACTTTGCAGAAAGTCAGTGATAGGTCAGGGGAGGGAACTATATCACTTTTGCAAGCTCCTGACTTGCAGTTCATGCAGATTAGCCAGTCCTGGGATCGGTATGTTAGATCTGTTTGACTACAGTATGCATTACTAACTTGAAAGAAGCACTCTAATACTTTGTGACAATCAGGATACAGAACATATCAAGACTTGAATGCAAATATATAATAAATTACTTCTTTAAATTACATGGTAGGATTTTCAAGTCCTAATAGTGTACAAACTTCAGACCAACTTACTGAAACATTCACATTCTCAGCACTATATATTTGATTATGGTGTGAAATAGGAGAGAGGAAATTATCTATTTTTTTTGCATCACCTTCATCCATACTTATGTTGTCAAGTACAAGCCCTTCAGCATTCACACGTTTCTTTATTCCATCAATAAGTCCACCTACCAGAAAAAAACCCATAGATGTATACAGCTTGTTAATTTAATAGAGGAACAAATTCATTTGTAGAACAGATACACTTCAGTGAAATTAGGTTCTTGTGAAAAGTAAATAATAATTTTGTGTGAAAATATGAACATCTAAAAGAGATGACCTAGGGAGAATATGACAGAGGTCTACAAAATAATGAGTGCATGGAAAAGGTTGGGTAGAGACTGACTGTTCGGTTTTTTTCTTCCAGTACAAGAACAAGAGGCCACCAATTGAAAGTAGTCTGAAACAAACATTAAGAACATAGTCCTTCACACCCTTTGCCAAAGGATGCTGCAGATGCAGTAAGTTTACATGGGTTCAAAGCAAAGACAGACCTGTACTAGCAGGACCCCTTGGGGACGTCACTGAATAAACAAATCATAAGCACAGGAAACCGGTCTGAGCTTAAAACAGAGGCTGTGAGATTATTAAGAAGAAAGTATTATAGATTCTTGCATTGTTCTTGCTCTTCCTTAGACATCCACTTATAGGTGTTATTGGAGACAATGAACCAAGGTAGATGGACCCTTCCTCTGAATCAGTATGGCAGTTGTTGCTATATTCTTATGCTGTTCTCCCATATATGTGTGCATATGTGTGCACACAGCAAGAGAATTTATTTTATTTAATATATAGTTCCATAATAATCCTCAGATTAAATGTCATAGAATGATTAAAAAATTCAGGTTAGGACTTCTGAGGTCATCTAGTTCAATTTCCTGCCCAAAGCAGGGCTGATTTTAAAGCTAGATGAGGTTGCTCAGGGCCTGGTCCAGCCAAGTTTTGAAAATCTCCAAGGATAGTGATTAAATGACCTCCAGATCCCTGTTGCAACGTTTGACAACCCTCCTGGTAAAAAAACAGTTTATGTCCAATTGGAACTTCCCTTGTTACAACCTTTAGTTGTGCACCTCTGAAAAGCTCCATTTTTTCTATAACACCTTTAAGGTAATGGAAGACTGCGATTAGTTTCCCCATTAGCCTTTTCTTCTCCAGGCAAACCGTGCCCATTTCTCTTAGCTTCTACCTGCGTATTAGGTGTTCCAGCTTCCTGGCCACATTAGTGGCCTAACCAGATTGCTACTATCTCCTTTATACTGGGCAGCCTGAAACTGCACATAATACTCCAGATTGGCCACAAGAGTGCAGAACTGAAGGGAATAACTGCTTCCCCAGGTACACTATTGCTAATGCAGTTCACTATGTGCTTAGTCTTTAGCACTGCAAGAGTGCTTTGCTGACTCATGATAACCTATCTCTGAGACTTGGTATCATCAGTACTTGTGTACGTTTCTCAAGACAAGATACATTCATGGATAGCTTGAATGATGAAAAGCTCAGAGCACAGTGCAACAGCAGATGCACCCATCCTCCATTAGTGCTCTACTCTAACAATACCGCGGAAGGATCCTATATGTGTGTGATTCATAGCATAAGGAAATACATGTCCCTCATCCTACTTGCAGAATCCTTCACCTCAGGTATTTCTGGAGCATACTATACTATAGTTACTACACTCTATTCATTTTTCAAGGCCAACAAGGCAGATATCCTGCTGGGAGTCTGTTATAGACCACCCAACCAGGATGAGGAGGCAGATGAAGCATTCTACAAGCGGCTGGCAGAAGTCTTACAGTCGCTAGCCCTTGTTCTTGTGGAGGACTTCAACTTACCAGATGTCTGCTGGAAATATAACACGGCAGAGAGGAAACAGTCAAGGAGGTTCCTGGAGCGTGTGGAAGATATAACTTCCTGACGCCGCTGGTAAGCGAGCCTACCAGGGGAGGTGCCTCTCCTGACCTGCTGTTCACAAACAGAAGGACTGGTGGGAGATATGGTGGTCGGAGGCCGTCTTGGGCTTAGCAAACATGAAATGATAGAATTCCTGATTCTTGGTGAAGTAAGGAAGGGGGCCAGCAAAACTGCTACCATGGACTTCCAGAGGGCAGACTTTGGCCTGCTCAGGACACTGGTCGAGAGGGTCCCTTGGGAGACAGCCCTGAAGTGTAAAAGGGTCCAGGAAGGCTGGACATTCTTCAAGAAGGAAGTCTTAAAGGCGTAGGAGCAGGCTGTCCCCACGTACTGTAAGAAGAATGGGCGGGGAAGACGA